>NW_027136963.1:300000-469531 GCF_040869045.1 Eurosta solidaginis
CGTTTTTGTTTAATTTGCTTACCGGGCTAAAGGTTAGCATGTTTAAAATACGTAAGTCGTTTTGTTCAACAAATTTGAGTAGATAACTCAGCAGTTGTTTGCATCAGAGCGACAATTTTTGAGATAGTTATTAAAACTGTTTAAAGGTTGTCAAACGTGGTTTCTCGTTGTATATCCTTTAATTCTAGAGTTAAATTGATAAATAACGTGTACGAATTTGTTTAACGCATTTGTTTTGGTTACTCGACGTCTCCGTTCTCGTGTAGCCTACATATTGCGTTTTTTTTTTAATTTGCTTACCGGGCTAAAGGTTAGTATGCTTAAAATACGTAAGTCGTTTTGTTCAACAAATTTAAGTAGATAACTCATCAGTTGTTTGCATCAGAGCGACAATTTTTGAGATAGTTATTAAAACTGTTTAAAGGTTGTCAAACGTTGTTTCTCGTTGTATATCCTTTAATTCTAGAGTTAAATTTATAAATAACGTGTACGAATTTGTTTAACGCATTTGTTTTGGTTACTCGACGTCTCCGTTCTCGTGTAGCCTACATATTGCGTTTTTTTTTTTTAATTTGCTTACCGGGCTAAAGGTTAGCATGCTTAAAATACGTAAGTCGTTTTGTTCAACAAATTTAAGTAGATAACTCATCAGTTGTTTGCATCAGAGCGACAATTTTTGAGATAGTTATTAAAACTGTTTAAAGGTTGTCAAACGTTGTTTCTCGTTGTATATCCTTTAATTCTAGAGTTAAATTTATAAATAACGTGTACGAATTTGTTTAACGCATTTGTTTTGGTTACTCGACGTCTCCGTTCTCGTGTAGCCTACATATTGCGTTTTTTTTTAATTTGCTTACCGGGCTAAAGGTTAGCATGCTTAAAATACGTAAGTCGTTTTGTTCAACAAATTTAAGTAGATAACTCATCAGTTGTTTGCATCAGAGCGACAATTTTTGAGATAGTTATTAAAACTGTTTAAAGGTTGTCAAACGTTGTTTCTCGTTGTATATCCTTTAATTCTAGAGTTAAATTGATAAATAACGTGTACGAATTTGTTTAACGCATTTGTTTTGGTTACTCGACGCCTCCGTTCTCGTGTAGCCTACATATTGCGTTTTTTTTTTTAATTTGCTTACCGGGCTAAAGGCTAGCATGTTTAAAATACGTAAGTCGTTTTGTTCAACAAATTTGAGTAGATAACTCATCAGTTGTTTGCATTAGAGCGATAATTTTTGAGAAGTTATTAAAACTGTTTAAAGGTTGTCAAACGTTGTTTCTCGTTGTATATCCTTTAATTCTAGAGTTAAATTGATAAATAACGTGTACGAATTTGTTTAACGCATTTGTTTTGGTTACTCGACGTCTCCGTTCTCGTGTAGCCTACATATTGCGTTTTTTTTTTAATTTGCTTACCGGGCTAAAGGTTAGCATGCTTAAAATACGTAAGTCGTTTTGTTCAACAAATTTAAGTAGATAACTCATCAGTTGTTTGCATCAGAGCGATAATTTTTGAGATAGTTATTAAAACTGTTTAAAGGTTGTCAAACGTTGTTTCCCGTTGTATATCCTTTAATTCTAGAGTTAAATTGATAAATAACGTGTACGAATTTGTTTAACGTATTTGTTTTGGTTACTCGACGTCTCCGTTCTCGTGTAGCCTACATATTGCGTTTTTTTTTTTTAATTTGCTTACCGGGCTAAAGGTTAGCATGTTTAAAATACGTAAGTCGTTTTGTTCAACAAATTTAAGTAGATAACTCATCAGTTGTTTGCATCAGAGCGACAATTTTTCAGATAGTTATTAAAACTGTTTAAAGGTTGTCAAACGTTGTTTCTCGTTGTATATCCTTTAATTCTAGAGTTAAATTTATAAATAACGTGTACGAATTTGTTTAACGCATTTGTTTTGGTTACTCGACGTCTCCGTTCTCGTGTAGCCTACATATTGCGTTTTTTTTTTTAATTTGCTTACCGGGCTAAAGGTTAGCATGCTTAAAATACGTAAGTCGTTTTGTTCAACAAATTTAAGTAGATAACTCATCAGTTGTTTGCATCAGAGCGACAATTTTTGAGATAGTTATTAAAACTGTTTAAAGGTTGTCAAACGTTGTTTCTCGTTGTATATCCTTTAATTCTAGAGTTAAATTGATAAATAACGTGTACGAATTTGTTTAACGCATTTGTTTTGGTTACTCGACGTCTCCGTTCTCGTGTAGCCTACATATTGCGTTTTTTTTTTTAATTTGCTTACCGGGCTAAAGGTTAGCATGCTTAAAATACGTAAGTCGTTTTGTTCAACAAATTTAAGTAGATAACTCATCAGTTGTTTGCATCAGAGCGACAATTTTTGAGATAGTTATTAAAACTGTTTAAAGGTTGTCAAACGTTGTTTCTCGTTGTATATCCTTTAATTCTAGAGTTAAATTGATAAATAACGTGTACGAATTTGTTTAACGCATTTGTTTTGGTTACTCGACGTCTCCGTTCTCGTGTAGCCTACATATTGCGTTTTTTTTTTAATTTGCTTACCGGGTTAAAGGTTAGCAAGTTTAAAATACGTAAGTCGTTTTGTTCAACAAATTTGAGTAGATAATTCATCAGTTGTTTGCATCAGAGCGACAATTTTTGAGATAGTTATTAAAACTGTTTAAAGGTTGTCAAACGTTGTTTCTCGTTGTATATCCTTTAATTCTAGAGTTAAATTGATAAAAAACGTGTACGAATTTGTTTAACGTATTTGTTTTGGTTACTCGACGTCTCCGTTCTCGTGTAGCCTACATATTGCGTTTTTTTTTTTAATTTGCTTACCGGGCTAAAGGTTAGCATGCTTAAAATACGTAAGTCGTTTTGTTCAACAAATTTAAGTAGATAACTCAACAGTTGTTTGCATCAGAGCGTCAATTTTTGAGATAGTTATTAAAACTGTTTAAAGGTTGTCAAACGTTGTTTCTCGTTGTATATCCTTTAATTCTAGAGTTAAATTGATAAATAACGTGTACGAATTTGTTTAACGCATTTGTTTTGGTTACTCGACGTCTCCGTTCTCGTGTAGCCTACATATTGCGTTTTTTTTTTAATTTGCTTACCGCGCTAAAGGTTAGCATGCTTAAAATACGTAAGTCGTTTTGTTCAACAAGTTTAAGTAGATAACTCATCAGTTGTTTGCATCAGAGCGACAATTTTTGAGATAGTTATTAAAACTGTTTAAAGGTTGTCAAACGTTTTTTCTCGTTGTATATCCTTTAATTCTAGAGTTAAATTGATAAATAACGTGTACGAATTTGTTTAACGCATTTGTTTTGGTTACTCGACGTCTCCGTTCTCGTGTAGCCTACATATTGCGTTTTTTTTTTAATTTGCTTACCGGGCTAAAGGTTGGCATGTTTAAAATACGTAAGTCGTTTTGTTCAACAAATTTGAGTAGATAACTCATCAGTTGTTTGCATCAGAGCGACAATTTTTGAGATAGTTATTAAAACTGTTTAAAGGTAGTCAAACGTTGCTTCTCGTTGTATATCCTTTAATTCTAGAGTTAAATTGATAAATAACGTGTACGAGTTTGTTTAACGCATTTGTTTTGGTTACTCGACGTCTCCGTTCTCGTGTAGCCTACATATTGCGTTTTTTTTTTAATTTGCTTACCGGGCTAAAGGTTAGCATGTTTAAAATACGTAAGTCGTTTTGTTCATCAAATTTAAGAAGATAACTCATCAGTTGTTTGCATCAGAGCGACAATTTTTGAGCTAGTTATTAAAACTGTTTAAAGGTTGTCAAACGTTGTTTCTCGTTGTATATCCTTTAATTCTAGAGCTAAATTGATAAATAACGTGTACGAATTTGTTTAACGCATTTGTTTTGGTTACTCGACGTCTCCGTTCTCGTGTAGCCTACATATTGCGTTTTTTTTTTAATTTGCTTACCGGGCTAAAGGTTAGCATGCTTAAAATACGTAAGTCGTTTTGTTCAACAAATTTAAGTAGATAACTCATCAGTTGCTTGCATCAGAGCGATAATTTTTGAGATAGTTATTAAAACTGTTTAAAGGTTGTCAAACGTTGTTTCTCGTTGTATATCCTTTAATTCTAGAGTTAAATTGATAAATAACGTGTACGAATTTGTTTAACGTATTTGTTTTGGTTACTCGACGTCTCCGTTCTCGTGTAGCCTACATATTGCGTTTTTTTTTTAATTTGCTTACCGGGCTAAAGGTTAGCACGTTTAAAATACGAAAGTCGTTTTGTTCAACAAATTTAAGTAGATAACTCATCAGTTGTTTGCATCAGAGCGACAATTTTTGAGATAGTTATTAAAACTGTTTAAAGGTTGTCAAACGTTGTTTCTCGTTGTATATCCTTTAATTCTAGAGTTAAATTGATAAATAACGTGTACGAATTTGTTTAACGCATTTGTTTTGGTTACTCCACGTCTCCGTTCTCGTGTAGCCTACATATTGCGTTTTTTTTTTAATTTGCTTACCGGGCTAAAGGTTAGCATGTTTAAAATACGTAAGTCGTTTTGTTCAACAAATTTGAGTAGATAACTCAGCAGTTGTTTGCATCAGAGCGACAATTTTTGAGATAGTTATTAAAACTGTTTAAAGGTTGTCAAACGTTGTTTCTCGTTGTATATCCTTTAATTCTAGAGTTAAATTGATAAATAACGTGTACGAATTTGTTTAACGCATTTGTTTTGGTTACTCGACGTCTCCGTTCTCGTGTAGCCTACATATTGCGTTTTTTTTTTTTAATTTGCTTACCGGGCTAAAGGTTAGCATGCTTAAAATACGTAAGTCGTTTTGTTCAACAAATTTAAGTAGATAACTCATCAGTTGTTTGCATCAGAGCGACAATTTTTGAGATAGTTATTAAAACTGTTTAAAGGTTGTCAAACGTTGTTTCTCGTCGTATATCCTTTTAATTCTATAGTTAAATTTATAAATAACGTGTACGAATTTGTTTAACGCATTTGTTTTGGTTACTCGACGTCTCTGTTCTCGTGTAGCATACATATTGCTTTTTTTTTTTTAATTTGCTTACCGGGCTAAAGGTTAGCATGTTTAAAATACGTAAGTCGTTTTGTTCATCAAATTTAAGTAGATAACTCATCAGTTGTTTGCATCAGAGCGACAATTTTTGAGATAGTTATTAAAACTGTTTAAAGGTTGTCAAACGTTGTTTCTCGTTGTATATCCTTTAATTCTAGAGTTAAATTGATAAATAACGTGTACGAATTTGTTTAGCGCATTTGTTTTGGTTACTCGACGTCTCCGTTCTCGTGTAGTCTACATATTGCGTTTTTTTTTTAATTTGCTTACCGGGCTAATGGTTAGCATGCTTAAAATACGTAAGTCGTTTTGTTCAACAAATTTAAGTAGATAACTCATCAGTTGTTTGCATCAGAGCGATAATTTTTGAGATAGTTATTAAAACAGTTTAAAGGTTGTCAAACGTTGTTTCTCGTTGTATATCCTTTAATTCTAGAGTTAAATTGATAAATAACGTGTACGAATTTGTTTAACGCATTTGTTTTGGTTACTCGACGTCTCCGTTCTCGTGTAGCCTACATATTGCGTTTTTTTTTTAATTTGCTTACCGGGCTAAAGGTTAGCATGTTTAAAATACGTAAGTCGTTTTGTTCATCAAATTTAAGTAGATAACTCATCAGTTGTTTGCATCAGAGCGACAATTTTTGAGATAGTTATTAAAACTGTTTAAAGGTTGTCAAACATTGTTTCTCGTTGTATATCCTTTAATTCTAGAGTTAAATTGATAAATAACGTGTACGAATTTGTTTAACGCATTTGTTTTGGTTACTCGACGTCTCCGTTCTCGTGTAGCCTACATATTGCGTTTTTTTTTTAATTTGCTTACCGGGCTAAAGGTTAGCATGTTTAAAATACGTAAGTCGTTTTGTTCAACAAATTTAAGTAGATAACTCATCAGTTGTTTGCATCAGAGCGACAATTTTTGAGATAGTTATTAAAACTGTTTAAAGGTTGTCAAACGTTGTTTCTCGTTGTATATCCTTTAATTCTAGAGTTAGATTGATAAATAACGTGTACGAATTTGCTTAACGCATTTGTTTTGGTTACTCGACGTCTCCGTTCTCGTGCAGCCTACATATTGCGTTTTTTTTAAATTTGCTTACCGGGCTAAAGGTTAGCATGTTTAAAATACGTAAGTCGTTTTGTTCAACAAATTTAAGTAGATAACTCAGCAGTTGTAGCCTACATATTGCGTTTTTTTTTTAATTTGCTTACCGGGCTAAAGGTTAGCATGCGTAAAATACGTAAGTCGTTTTGTTCAACAAATTTGAGTAGATAACTCATCAGTTATTTGCATCAGAGCGACAATTTTTGAGATAGTTATTAAAACTGTTTAAAGGTTGTCAAACGTTGTTTCTCGTTGTATATCCTTTAATTCTAGAGTTAAATTGATAAATAACGTGTACGAATTTGTTTAGCGCATTTGTTTTGGTTACTCGACGTCTCCGTTCTCGTGTAGCCTACATATTGCGTTTTTTTTTAATTTGCTTACCGGGCTAAAGGTTAGCATGTTTAAAATACGTAAGTCGTTTTGTTCAACAAATTTAAGTAGATAACTCATCAGTTGTTTGCATCAGAGCGATAATTTTTGAGATAGTTATTAAAACTGTTTAAAGGTTGTCAAACGTTGTTTCTCGTTGTATATCCTTTAATTCTAGAGTTAAATTGATAAATAACGTGTACGAATTTGTTTAACGCATTTGTTTTGGTTACTCGACGTCTCCGTTCTCGTGTAGTCTACATATTGCGTTTTTTTTTTTAATTTGCTTACCGGGCTAAAGGTTAGCATGCTTAAAATACGTAAGTCGTTTTGTTCAACAAATTTAAGTAGATAACTCATCAGTTGTTTGCATCAGAGCGACAATTTTTGAGATAGTTATTAAAACTGTTTAAAGGTTGTCAAACGTTGTTTCTCGTTGTATATCCTTTTAATTCTATAGTTAAATTTATAAATAACGTGTACGAATTTGTTTAACGCATTTGTTTTGGTTACTCGACGTCTCCGTTCTCGTGTAGCATACATATTGCGTTTTTTTTTTTAATTTGCTTACCGGGCTAAAGGTTAGCATGTTTAAAATACGTAAGTCGTTTTGTTCATCAAATTTAAGTAGATAACTCATCAGTTGTTTGCATCAGAGCGACAATTTTTGAGATAGTTATTAAAACTGTTTAAAGGTTGTCAAACGTTGTTTCTCGTTGTATATCCTTTAATTCTAGAGTTAAATTGATAAATAACGTGTACGAATTTGTTTAGCGCATTTGTTTTGGTTACTCGACGTCTCCGTTCTCGTGTAGCCTACATATTGCGTTTTTTTTTTTTAATTTGCTTACCGGGCTAAAGGTTAGCATGCTTAAAATACGTAAGTCGTTTTGTTCAACAAATTTAAGTAGATAACTCATCAGTTGTTTGCATCAGAGCGACAATTTTTGAGATAGTTATTAAAACTGTTTAAAGGTTGTCAAACGTTGTTTCTCGTTGTATATCCTTTTAATTCTATAGTTAAATTTATAAATAACGTGTACGAATTTGTTTAACGCATTTGTTTTGGTTACTCGACGTCTCCGTTCTCGTGTAGCATATATATTGCGTTTTTTTTTTTAATTTGCTTACCGGGCTAAAGGTTAGCATGTTTAAAATACGTAAGTCGTTTTGTTCATCAAATTTAAGTAGATAACTCATCAGTTGTTTGCATCAGAGCGACAATTTTTGAGATAGTTATTAAAACTGTTTAAAGGTTGTCAAACGTTGTTTCTCGTTGTATATCCTTTAATTCTAGAGTTAAACTGATAAATAACGTGTACGAATTTGTTTAGCGCATTTGTTTTGGTTACTCGACGTCTCCGTTCTCGTGTAGTCTACACATTGCGTTTTTTTTTTTAATTTGCTTACCGGGCTAATGGTTAGCATGCTTAAAATACGTAAGTCGTTTTGTTCAACAAATTTAAGTAGATAACTCATCAGTTGTTTGCATCAGAGCGATAATTTTTGAGATAGTTATTAAAACTGTTTAAAGGTTGTCAAACGTTGTTTCTCGTTATATATCCTTTAATTCTAGAGTTAAATTGATAAATAACGTGTACGAATTTGTTTAACGCATTTGTTTTGGTTACTCGACGTCTCCGTTCTCGTGTAGCCTACATATTGCGTTTTTTTTTTAATTTGCTTACCGGGCTAAAGGTTAGCATGTTTAAAATACGTAAGTCGTTTTGTTCAACAAATTTAAGTAGATAACTCATCAGTTGTTTGCATCAGAGCGACAATTTTTGAGATAGTTATTAAAACTGTTTAAAGGTTGTCAAACGTTGTTTCTCGTTGTATATCCTTTAATTCTAGAGTTAGATTGATAAATAACGTGTACGAATTTGCTTAACGCATTTGTTTTGGTTACTCGACGTCTCCGTTCTCGTGCAGCCTACATATTGCGTTTTTTTTAAATTTGCTTACCGGGCTAAAGGTTAGCATGTTTAAAATACGTAAGTCGTTTTGTTCAACAAATTTAAGTAGATAACTCAGCAGTTGTAGCCTACATATTGCGTTTTTTTTTTAATTTGCTTACCGGGCTAAAGGTTAGCATGCGTAAAATACGTAAGTCGTTTTGTTCAACAAATTTGAGTAGATAACTCATCAGTTATTTGCATCAGAGCGACAATTTTTGAGATAGTTATTAAAACTGTTTAAAGGTTGTCAAACGTTGTTTCTCGTTGTATATCCTTTAATTCTAGAGTTAAATTGATAAATAACGTGTACGAATTTGTTTAGCGCATTTGTTTTGGTTACTCGACGTCTCCGTTCTCGTGTAGCCTACATATTGCGTTTTTTTTTAATTTGCTTACCGGGCTAAAGGTTAGCATGTTTAAAATACGTAAGTCGTTTTGTTCAACAAATTTAAGTAGATAACTCATCAGTTGTTTGCATCAGAGCGATAATTTTTGAGATAGTTATTAAAACTGTTTAAAGGTTGTCAAACGTTGTTTCTCGTTGTATATCCTTTAATTCTAGAGTTAAATTGATAAATAACGTGTACGAATTTGTTTAACGCATTTGTTTTGGTTACTCGACGTCTCCGTTCTCGTGTAGTCTACATATTGCGTTTTTTTTTTTAATTTGCTTACCGGGCTAAAGGTTAGCATGCTTAAAATACGTAAGTCGTTTTGTTCAACAAATTTAAGTAGATAACTCATCAGTTGTTTGCATCAGAGCGACAATTTTTGAGATAGTTATTAAAACTGTTTAAAGGTTGTCAAACGTTGTTTCTCGTTGTATATCCTTTTAATTCTATAGTTAAATTTATAAATAACGTGTACGAATTTGTTTAACGCATTTGTTTTGGTTACTCGACGTCTCCGTTCTCGTGTAGCATACATATTGCGTTTTTTTTTTTAATTTGCTTACCGGGCTAAAGGTTAGCATGTTTAAAATACGTAAGTCGTTTTGTTCATCAAATTTAAGTAGATAACTCATCAGTTGTTTGCATCAGAGCGACAATTTTTGAGATAGTTATTAAAACTGTTTAAAGGTTGTCAAACGTTGTTTCTCGTTGTATATCCTTTAATTCTAGAGTTAAATTGATAAATAACGTGTACGAATTTGTTTAGCGCATTTGTTTTGGTTACTCGACGTCTCCGTTCTCGTGTAGCCTACATATTGCGTTTTTTTTTTTTAATTTGCTTACCGGGCTAAAGGTTAGCATGCTTAAAATACGTAAGTCGTTTTGTTCAACAAATTTAAGTAGATAACTCATCAGTTGTTTGCATCAGAGCGACAATTTTTGAGATAGTTATTAAAACTGTTTAAAGGTTGTCAAACGTTGTTTCTCGTTGTATATCCTTTTAATTCTATAGTTAAATTTATAAATAACGTGTACGAATTTGTTTAACGCATTTGTTTTGGTTACTCGACGTCTCCGTTCTCGTGTAGCATATATATTGCGTTTTTTTTTTTAATTTGCTTACCGGGCTAAAGGTTAGCATGTTTAAAATACGTAAGTCGTTTTGTTCATCAAATTTAAGTAGATAACTCATCAGTTGTTTGCATCAGAGCGACAATTTTTGAGATAGTTATTAAAACTGTTTAAAGGTTGTCAAACGTTGTTTCTCGTTGTATATCCTTTAATTCTAGAGTTAAATTGATAAATAACGTGTACGAATTTGTTTAGCGCATTTGTTTTGGTTACTCGACGTCTCCGTTCTCGTGTAGCCTACATATTGCGTTTTTTTTTAATTTGCTTACCGGGCTAAAGGTTAGCATGTTTAAAATACGTAAGTCGTTTTGTTCAACAAATTTAAGTAGATAACTCATCAGTTGTTTGCATCAGAGCGATAATTTTTGAGATAGTTATTAAAACTGTTTAAAGGTTGTCAAACGTTGTTTCTCGTTGTATATCCTTTAATTCTAGAGTTAGATTGATAAATAACGTGTACGAATTTGCTTAACGCATTTGTTTTGGTTACTCGACGTCTCCGTTCTCGTGCAGCCTACATATTGCGTTTTTTTTAAATTTGCTTACCGGGCTAAAGGTTAGCATGTTTAAAATACGTAAGTCGTTTTGTTCAACAAATTTAAGTAGATAACTCAGCAGTTGTAGCCTACATATTGCGTTTTTTTTTTAATTTGCTTACCGGGCTAAAGGTTAGCATGCGTAAAATACGTAAGTCGTTTTGTTCAACAAATTTGAGTAGATAACTCATCAGTTATTTGCATCAGAGCGACAATTTTTGAGATAGTTATTAAAACTGTTTAAAGGTTGTCAAACGTTGTTTCTCGTTGTATATCCTTTAATTCTAGAGTTAAATTGATAAATAACGTGTACGAATTTGTTTAGCGCATTTGTTTTGGTTACTCGACGTCTCCGTTCTCGTGTAGCCTACATATTGCGTTTTTTTTTAATTTGCTTACCGGGCTAAAGGTTAGCATGTTTAAAATACGTAAGTCGTTTTGTTCAACAAATTTAAGTAGATAACTCATCAGTTGTTTGCATCAGAGCGATAATTTTTGAGATAGTTATTAAAACTGTTTAAAGGTTGTCAAACGTTGTTTCTCGTTGTATATCCTTTAATTCTAGAGTTAAATTGATAAATAACGTGTACGAATTTGTTTAACGCATTTGTTTTGGTTACTCGACGTCTCCGTTCTCGTGTAGTCTACATATTGCGTTTTTTTTTTTAATTTGCTTACCGGGCTAAAGGTTAGCATGCTTAAAATACGTAAGTCGTTTTGTTCAACAAATTTAAGTAGATAACTCATCAGTTGTTTGCATCAGAGCGACAATTTTTGAGATAGTTATTAAAACTGTTTAAAGGTTGTCAAACGTTGTTTCTCGTTGTATATCCTTTTAATTCTATAGTTAAATTTATAAATAACGTGTACGAATTTGTTTAACGCATTTGTTTTGGTTACTCGACGTCTCCGTTCTCGTGTAGCATACATATTGCGTTTTTTTTTTTAATTTGCTTACCGGGCTAAAGGTTAGCATGTTTAAAATACGTAAGTCGTTTTGTTCATCAAATTTAAGTAGATAACTCATCAGTTGTTTGCATCAGAGCGACAATTTTTGAGATAGTTATTAAAACTGTTTAAAGGTTGTCAAACGTTGTTTCTCGTTGTATATCCTTTAATTCTAGAGTTAAATTGATAAATAACGTGTACGAATTTGTTTAGCGCATTTGTTTTGGTTACTCGACGTCTCCGTTCTCGTGTAGCCTACATATTGCGTTTTTTTTTTTTAATTTGCTTACCGGGCTAAAGGTTAGCATGCTTAAAATACGTAAGTCGTTTTGTTCAACAAATTTAAGTAGATAACTCATCAGTTGTTTGCATCAGAGCGACAATTTTTGAGATAGTTATTAAAACTGTTTAAAGGTTGTCAAACGTTGTTTCTCGTTGTATATCCTTTTAATTCTATAGTTAAATTTATAAATAACGTGTACGAATTTGTTTAACGCATTTGTTTTGGTTACTCGACGTCTCCGTTCTCGTGTAGCATATATATTGCGTTTTTTTTTTTAATTTGCTTACCGGGCTAAAGGTTAGCATGTTTAAAATACGTAAGTCGTTTTGTTCATCAAATTTAAGTAGATAACTCATCAGTTGTTTGCATCAGAGCGACAATTTTTGAGATAGTTATTAAAACTGTTTAAAGGTTGTCAAACGTTGTTTCTCGTTGTATATCCTTTAATTCTAGAGTTAAACTGATAAATAACGTGTACGAATTTGTTTAGCGCATTTGTTTTGGTTACTCGACGTCTCCGTTCTCGTGTAGTCTACACATTGCGTTTTTTTTTTTAATTTGCTTACCGGGCTAATGGTTAGCATGCTTAAAATACGTAAGTCGTTTTGTTCAACAAATTTAAGTAGATAACTCATCAGTTGTTTGCATCAGAGCGATAATTTTTGAGATAGTTATTAAAACTGTTTAAAGGTTGTCAAACGTTGTTTCTCGTTATATATCCTTTAATTCTAGAGTTAAATTGATAAATAACGTGTACGAATTTGTTTAACGCATTTGTTTTGGTTACTCGACGTCTCCGTTCTCGTGTAGCCTACATATTGCGTTTTTTTTTTAATTTGCTTACCGGGCTAAAGGTTAGCATGTTTAAAATACGTAAGTCGTTTTGTTCATCAAATTTAAGTAGATAACTCATCAGTTGTTTGCATCAGAGCGACAATTTTTGAGATAGTTATTAAAACTGTTTAAAGGTTGTCAAACATTGTTTCTCGTTGTATATCCTTTAATTCTAGAGTTAAATTGATAAATAACGTGTACGAATTTGTTTAACGCATTTGTTTTGGTTACTCGACGTCTCCGTTCTCGTGTAGCCTACATATTGCGTTTTTTTTTTAATTTGCTTACCGGGCTAAAGGTTAGCATGTTTAAAATACGTAAGTCGTTTTGTTCAACAAATTTAAGTAGATAACTCATCAGTTGTTTGCATCAGAGCGACAATTTTTGAGATAGTTATTAAAACTGTTTAAAGGTTGTCAAACGTTGTTTCTCGTTGTATATCCTTTAATTCTAGAGTTAAATTGATAAATAACGTGTACGAGTTTGCTTAACGCATTTGTTTTGGTTACTCGACGTCTCCGTTCTCGTGTAGCCTACATATTGCGTTTTTTTTTTATTTGCTTACCGGGCTAAAGGTTAGCATGTTTAAAATACGTAAGTCGTTTTGTTCAACAAATTTAAGTAGATAACTCAGCAGTTGTAGCCTACATATTGCGTTTTTTTTTTAATTTGCTTACCGGGCTAAAGGTTAGCATGCTTAAAATACGTAAGTCGTTTTGTTCAACAAATTTCAGTAGATAACTCATCAGTTGTTTGCATCAGAGCGACAATTTTTGAGATAGTTATTAAAGCTGTTTAAAGGTTGTCAAACGTTGTTTCTCGTTGTATATCCTTTAATTCTAGAGTTAAATTGATAAATAACGTGTACGAATTTGTTTAGCGCATTTGTTTTGGTTACTCGACGTCTCCGTTCTCGTGTAGCCTACATATTGCGTTTTTTTTTAATTTGCTTACCGGGCTAAAGGTTAGCATGTTTAAAATACGTAAGTCGTTTTGTTCAACAAATTTAAGTAGATAACTCATCAGTTGTTTGCATCAGAGCGATAATTTTTGAGATAGTTATTAAATCTGTTTAAAGGTTGTCAAACGTTGTTTCTCGTTGTATATCCTTTAATTCTACAGTTAAATTGATAAATAACGTGTACGAATTTGTTTAACGCATTTGTTTTGGTTACTCGACGTCTCCGTTCTCGTGTAGTCTACATATTGCGTTTTTTTTTTTAATTTGCTTACCGGGCTAAAGCTAAAGGTTAGCATGCTTAAAATACGTAAGTCGTTTTGTTCAACAAATTTAAGTAGATAACTCATCAGTTGTTTGCATCAGAGCGACAATTTTTGAGATAGTTATTAAAACTGTTTAAAGGTTGTCAAACGTTGTTTCTCGTTGTATATCCTTTAATTCTAGAGTTAAATTTATAAATAACGTGTACGAATTTGTTTAACGTATTTGTTTTGGTTACTCGACGTCTCCGTTCTCGTGTAGCCTACATATTGCGTTTTTTTTTAATTTGCTTACCGGGCTAAAGGTTAGCATGTTTAAAATACGTAAGTCGTTTTGTTCAACAAATTTAAGTAGATAACTCATCAGTTGTTTGCATCAGAGCGATAATTTTTGAGATAGTTATTAAAACTGTTTAAAGGTTGTCAAACGTTGTTTCTCGTTGTATATCCTTTAATTCTAGAGTTAAATTGATAAATAACGTGTACGAATTTGTTTAACGCATTTGTTTTGGTTACTCGACGTCTCCGTTCTCGTGTAGCCTACATATTGCGTTTTTTTTTTTTAATTTGCTTACCGGGCTAAAGGTTAGCATGTTTAAAATACGTAAGTCGTTTTGTTCATCAAATTTAAGTAGATAACTCATCAGTTGTTTGCATCAGAGCGACAATTTTTGAGATAGTTATTAAAACTGTTTAAAGGTTGTCAAACGTTGTTTCTCGTTGTATATCCTTTAATTCTAGAGTTAAATTGATAAATAACGTGTACGAATTTGTTTAACGCATTTGTTTTGGTTACTCGACGTCTCCGTTCTCGTGTAGCCTACATATTGCGTTTTTTTTTTAATTTGCTTACCGGGCTAAAGGTTAGCATGTTTAAAATACGTAAGTCGTTTTGTTCAACAAATTTAAGTAGATAACTCATCAGTTGTTTGCATCAGAGCGACAATTTTTGAGATAGTTATTAAAACTGTTTAAAGGTTGTCAAACGTTGTTTCTCGTTGTATATCCTTTAATTCTAGAGTTAAATTGATAAATAACGTGTACGAATTTGTTTAACACATTTGTTTTGGTTACTCTACGTCTCCGTTCTCGTGTAGCCTACATATTGCGTTTTTTTTTAATTTGCTTATCGGGCTAAAGGTTAGCATGTTTAAAATACGTAAGTCGTTTTGTTCAACAAAATTAAGTAGATAACTCATCAGTTGTTTGCATCAGAGCGATAATTTTTGAGATAGTTATTAAAACTGTTTAAAAGTTGTCAAACATTGTTTCTCGTTGTATATCCTTTAATTCTAGAGTTGATTTGATAAATAACGTGTACGAATTTGTTTAACGTATTTGTTTTGGTTACTCGACGTCTCCGTTCTCGTGTAGCCAACATATTGCGTTTTTTTTTAATTTGCTTACCGGGCTAAAGGTTAGCATGTTTAAAATACGTAAGTCGTTTTGTTCAACAAATTTAAGTAGATAACTCATCAGTTGTTTGCATCAGAGCGACAATTTTTGAGATAGTTATTAAAACTGTTTAAAGGTTGTCAAACGTTGTTTCTCGTTGTATATCCTTTAATTCTAGAGTTAAATTGATAAATAACGTGTACGAATTTGTTTAACGCATTTGTTTTGGTTACTCGACGTCTCCGTTCTCGTGTAGCCTACATATTGCGTTTTTTTTTTAATTTGCTTACCGGGCTAAAGGTTAGCATGTTTAAAATACGTAAGTCGTTTTGTTCAACAAATTTGAGTAGATAACTCATCAGTTGTTTGCATCAGAGCGACAATTTTTGAGATAGTTATTAAAACTGTTTAAAGGTTGTCAAACGTTGCTTCTCGTTGTATATCCTTTAATTCTATAGTTAAATTGATAAATAACGTGTACGAATTTTTTTAACGCATTTGTTTTGGTTACTCGACGTCTCCGTTCTCGTGTAGCCTACATATTGCGTTTTTTTTTTAATTTGCTTACCGGGCTAAAGGTTAGCATGTTTAAAATACGTAAGTCGTTTTGTTCATCAAATTTAAGTAGATAACTCATCAGTTGTTTGCAGCAGAGCGACAATTTTTGAGATAGTTATTAAAACTGTTTAAAGGTTGTCAAACGTTGTTTCTCGTTGTATATCCTTTAATTCTAGAGTTATATTGATAAATAACGTGTACGAATTTGTTTAACGCATTTGTTTTGGTTACTCGACGTCTCCGTTCTCGTGTAGCCTACATATTGCGTTTTTTTTTTAATTTGCTTACCGGGCTAAAGGTTAGCATGCTTAAAATACGTAAGTCGTTTTGTTCAACAAATTTAAGTAGATAACTCATCAGTTGTTTGCATCAGAGCGACAATTTTTGAGATAGTTATTAAAATTGTTTAAAGGTTGTCAAACGTTGTTTCTCGTTGTATATCCTTTAATTGTAGAGTTAAATTGATAAATAACGTGTACGAATTTGTTTAACGCATTTGTTTTGGTTACTCGACGTCTCCGTTCTCGTGTAGCCTACATATTCCGTTTTTTTTTTAATTTGCTTACCGGGCTAAAGGTTAGCATGTTTAAAATACGTAAGTCGTTTGTTTCAACAAATTTGAGTAGATAACTCAGCAGTTGTTTGCATCAGAGCGATAATTTTTGAGATAGTTATTAAAACGGTTTAAAGGTTGTCAAACGTTGTTTCTCGTTGTATATCCTTTAATTCTAGAGTTAAATTGATAAATAACGTGTACGAATTTGTTTAACGCATTTGTTTTGGTTACTCGACGTCTCCGTTCTCGTGTAGCCTACATATTGCGTTTTTTTTTTAATTTGCTTACCGGGCTAAAGGTTAGCATGCTTAAAATACGTAAGTCGTTTTGTTCAACAAATTGAAGTAGTTAACTCATCAGTTGTTTGCATCAGAGCGATAATTTTTGAGATAGTTATTAAAACTGTTTAAAGGTTGTCAAACGTTGTTTCTCGTTGTATATCCTTTAATTCTAGAGTTAAATTGATAAATAACGTGTAAGAATTTGTTTAACGCATTTGTTTTGGTTACTCGACGTCTCCGTTCTCGTGTAGCCTACATATTGCGTTTTTTTTTTAATTTGCTTACCGGGCTAAAGTTTAGTATGTTTATAATACGTAAGTCGTTTTGTTCAACAAATTTGAGTAGATAACTCATCAGTTGTTTGCATCAGAGCGACAATTTTTGAGATAGTTATTAAAACTGTTTAAATGTTGTCAAACGTTGTTTCTCGTTGTATATCCTTTAATTCTAGGGTTAAATTGATAAATAACGTGTACGAATTTGTTTAACGCATTTGTTTTGGTTACTCGACGTCTCCGTTCTCGTGTAGCCTACATATTGCGTTTTTTTTTTAATTCGCTTACCGGGCTAAAGGTTAGCATGTTTAAAATACGTAAGTCGTTTTGTTCATCAAATTTAAGTAGATAACTCATCAGTTGTTTGCATCAGAGCGACAATTTTTGAGATAGTTATTAAAACTGTTTAAAGGTTGTCAAACGTTGTTTCTCGTTGTATATCCTTTAATTCTAGAGTTATATTGATAAATAACGTGTACGAATTTGTTTAACGCATTTGTTTTGGTTACTCGAAGTCTCCGTTCTCGTGTAGCCTACATATTGCGTTTTTTTTTTTAATTTTCTTACCGGGCTAAAGGTTAGCATGCTTAAAATACGTAAGTCGTTTTGTTCAACAAATTTAAGTAGATAACTCATCAGTTGTTTGCATCAGAGCGACAATTTTTGAGATAGTTATTAAAATTGTTTAAAGGTTGTCAAACGTTGTTTCTCGTTGTATATCCTTTAATTGTAGAGTTAAATTGATAAATAACGTGTACGAATTTGTTTAACGCATTTGTTTTGGTTACTCGACGTCTCCGTTCTCGTGTAGCCTACATATTCGGTTTTTTTTTTAATTTGCTTACCGGGCTAAAGGTTAGCATGTTTAAAATACGTAAGTCGTTTTGTTGAACAAATTTGAGTAGATAACTCAGCAGTTGTTTGCATCAGAGCGATAATTTTTGAGATAGTTATTAAAACTGTTTAAAGGTTGTCAAACGTTGTTTCTCGTTGTATATCCTTTAATTCTAGAGTTAAATTGATAAATAACGTGTACGAATTTGTTTAACGCATTTGTTTTGGTTACTCGACGTCTCCGTTCTCGTGTAGCCTACATATTGCGTTTTTTTTTAATTTGCTTACCGGGCTAAAGGTTAGCATGCTTAAAATACGTAAGTCGTTTTGTTCAACAAATTTAAGTAGATAACTCATCAGTTGTTTGCATCAGAGCGATAATTTTTGAGATAGTTATTAAAACTGTTTAAAGGTTGTCAAACGTTGTTTCTCGTTGTATATCCTTTAATTCTAGAGTTAAATTGATAAATAACGTGTACGAATTTGTTTAACGTATTTGTTTTGGTTACTCCACGTCTCCGTTCTCGTGTAGCCTACATATTGCGTTTTTTTTTTTTAATTTGCTTATCGGGCTAAAGGTTAGCATGTTTAAAATACGTAAGTCGTTTTGTTCAACAAATTTAAGTAGATAACTCATCAGTTGTTTGCATCAGAGCGACAATTTTTAAGATAGTTATTAAAACTGTTTAAAGGTTGTCAAATGTTGTTTCTCGTTGTATATCCTTTAATTCTAGAGTTAAATTGATAAATAACATGTACGAATTTGTTTAATGCATTTGTTTTGGTTACTCGACGTCTCCGTTCTCGTGTAGCCTACATATTGCGTTTTTTTTTTTTAATTTGCTTACCGGGCTAAAGGTTAGCATGTTTAAAATACGTAAGTCGTTTTGTTCATCAAATTTAAGTAGATAACTCATCAGTTGTTTGCACCAGAGCGACAATTTTTGAGATAGTTATTAAAACTGTTTAAAGGTTGTCAAACGTTGTTTCTCGTTGTATATCCTTTAATTCTAGAGTTAAATTGATAAATAACGTGTACGAATTTGTTTAACGCATTTGTTTTGGTTACTCGACGTCTCCGTTCTCGTGTAGCCTACATATTGCGTTTTTTTTTTTTAATTTGCTTACCGGGCTAAAGGTTAGCATGCTTAAAATACGTAAGGCGTTTTGTTCAACAAATTTAAGTAGATAACTCATCAGTTGTTTGCATCAGAGCGATAATTTTTGAGATAGTTATTAAAACTGTTTAAAGGTTGTCAAACGTTGTTTCTCGTTGTTATCCTTTAATTCTAGAGTTATATTGATAAATAACGTGTACGAATTTGTTTGACGTATTTGTTTTGTGTACTCGACGTCTCCGTTCTCGTGTAGCCTACATATTGCGTTTTTTTTTTAATTTGCTTACCGGGCTAAAGGTTAGCATGTTTAAAATACGTAAGTCGTTTTGTTCAACAAATTTAAGTAGATAACTCATCAGTTGTTTGCATCAGAGCGACAATTTTTGAGATAGTTATTAAAACTGTTTAAAGGTTGTCAAACGTTGTTTCTCGTTGTATATCCTTTAATTCTAGAGTTAAATTGATAAATAACGTGTACGAATTTGTTTAACGTATTTGTTTTGGTTATTCGACGTCTCCGTTCTCGTGTAGCCTACATATTGCGTTTTTTTTTAATTTGCTTAGCGGGCTAAAGGTTAGCATGCTTAAAATACGTAAGTCGTTTTGTTCAACAAATTTAAGTAGATAACTCATCAGTTGTTCGCATCAGAGCGATAATTTTTGAGATAGTTATTAAAACTGTTTAAAGGTTGTCAAACGTTGTTTCTCGTTGTATATCCTTTAATTCTAGAGTTAAATTGATAAATAACGTGTACGAATTTGTTTAACGCATTTGTTTTGGTTACTCGACGTCTCCGTTCTCGTGTAGCCTACATATTGCGTTTTTTTTTTAATTTGCCTACCGGGCTAAAGGTTAGCATGTTTAAAATACGCAAGTCGTTTTGTTCATCAAATTTAAGTAGATAACTCATCAGTTGTTTGCATCAGAGCGGCAATTTTTGATATAGTTATTAAAACTGTTTAAATGTTGTCAAACGTTGTTTCTCGTTGTATATCCTTTAATTCTAGAGTTAAATTGATAAATAACGTGTACGAATTTGTTTAACGCATTTGTTTTGGTAACTCGACGTCTCCGTTCTCGTGTAGCCTACATATTGCGTTTTTTTTTAATTTGCTTACCGGGCTAAAGGTTAGCATGCTTAAAATACGTAAGTCGTTTTGTTCAACAAATTTAAGTAGATAACTCATCAGTTGTTTGCATCAGAGCGACAATTTTTGAGATAGTTATCAAAACTGTTTAAAGGTTGACAAACGTTGTTTCTCGTTGTATATCCTTTAATTCTAGAGTTAAATTAATAAATAACGTGTACAAATTTGTTTAACGCATTTGTTTTGGTTACTCGACGTCTCCGTTCTCGTGTAGCCTACATATTGCGTTTTTTTTTTTAATTTGCTTACCGGGCTAAAGGTTAGCATGCTTAAAATACGTAAGTCGTTTTGTTCAACAAATTTGAGTAGATAACTCATCAGTTGTTTGCATCAGAGCGACAATTTTTGAGATAGTTATTAAAACTGTTTAAAGGTTGTCAAACGTTGTTTCTCGTTGTATATCCTTTAATTCTAGAGTTAAATTGATAAATAAAGTGTACGAATTTGTTTAACGCATTTGTTTTGGTTAATCGACGTCTCCGTTCTCGTGTAGCTTACATATTGCGTTTTTTTTTTTAATTTGCTTACCGGGCTAAAGGTTAGCATGCTTAAAATACGTAAGTCGTTTTGTTCCACAAATTTAAGTAGATAACTCATCAGTTGTTTGCATCAGAGCGACAATTTTTGAGATAGTTATTAAAACTGTTTAAAGGCTGTCAAACGTTGTTTCTCGTTGTATATCCTTTAATTCTAGAGTTAAATTGATAAATAACGTGTACGAATTTGTTTAACGCATTTGTTTTGGTTACTCGACGTCTCCGTTCTCGTGTAGCCTACATATTGCGTTTTTTTTTTAATTTGCTTACCGGGCTAAAGGTTAGCATGTTTAAAATACGTAAGTCGTTTTGTTCAACAAATTTGAGTAGATAACTCAGCAGTTGTTTGCATCAGAGCGACAATTTTTGAGATAGTTATTAAAACTGTTTAAAGGTTGTCAAACGTTGTTTCTCGTTGTATATCCTTTAATTCTAGAGTTAAATTGATAAATAACGTGTACGAATTTGTTTAACGCATTTGTTTTGGTTACTCGACGTCTCCGTTCTCGTGTAGCCTACATATTGCGTTTTTTTTTAATTTGCTTACCGGGCTAAAGGTTAGCATGCTTAAAATACGTAAGTCGTTTTGTTCAACAAATTTAAGTAGATAACTCATCAGTTGTTTGCATCAGAGCGATAATTTTTGAGATAGTTATTAAAACTGTTTAAAGGTTGTCAAACTTTGTTTCTCGTTGTATATCCTTTAATTCTAGAGTTAAATTGATAAATAACGTGTACGAATTTGTTTAACGCATTTGTTTTGATTACTCGACATCTCCGTTCTCGTGTAGCCTACATATTGCGTTTTTTTTTTTAATTTGCTTACCGGGCTAAAGGTTAGCATGCTTAAAATACGTAAGCAGTTTTGTTCAACAAATTTAAGTAGATAACTCATCAGTTGTTTGCATCAGAGCGACAATTTTTGCGATAGTTATTAAAACTGTTTAAAGGTTGTCAAACGTTGTTTCTCGTTGTATACATTTTAATTCTAGAGTTAAATTGATAAATAACGTGTACGAATTTTTAACGCATTTGTTTTGGTTACTCGACGTCTCCGTTCTCGTGTAGCCTACATATTGCGTTTTTTTTTAATTTGCTTACCGGGCTAAAGGTAAGCATGTTTAAAATACGTAAGTCGTTTTGTTCAACAAATTTGAGTAGATAACTCATCAGTTGTTTGCATCAGAGCGACAATTTTTGAGATAGTTATTAAAACTGTTTAAAGGTTGTCAAACGTTGTTTCTCGTTGTATATCCTTTAATTCTAGAGTTAAATTGATAAATAACGTGTACGAATTTGTTTAACGCATTTGTTTTGGTTACTCGACGTCTCCGTTCTCGTGTAGCCTACATATTGCGTTTTTTTTTAATTTGCTTACCGGGCTAAAGGTTAGCATGTTTAAAATACGTAAGTCGTTTTGTTCAACAAATTTAAGTAGATAACTCATCAGTTGTTTGCATCAGAGCGACAATTTTTGAGATAGTTATTAAAACTGTTTAAAGGTTGTCAAACGTTGTTTCTCGTTGTATATCCTTTAATTCTAGAGTTAAATTGATAAATAACGTGTACGAATTTGTTTAACGCATTTGTTTTGGTTACTCGACGTCTCCGTTCTCGTGTAGCCTTCATATTGCGTTTTTTTTAATTGCTTACCGGGCTAAAGGTTAGCATGTTTAAAATACGTAAGTCGTTTTGTTCAACAAATTTGAGTAGATAACTCATCAGTTGTTTGCATCAGAGCGAAAATTTTTGAGATAGTTATTAAAACTGTTTAAAGGTTGTCAAACGTTGTTTCTCGTTGTATATCCTTTAATTCTAGAGTTAAATTGATAAATAACGTGTACGAATTTGTTTAACGCATTTGTTTTGGTTACTAGACGTCTCCGTTCTCGTGTAGCCTACATATTGCGTTTTTTTTTTAATTTGCTTACCGGGCTAAAGGTTAGCATGCTTAAAATACGTAAGTCGTTTTGTTCAACAAATTTGAGTAGATAACTCATCAGTTGTTTGCATCAGAGCGACAATTTTTGAGATAGTTATTAAAACTGTTTAAAGGTTGTCAAACGTTGTTCTCGTTGTATATCCTTTAATTCTAGAGTTAAATTGATAAATAACGTGTACGAATTTGTTTAACGCATTTGTTTTGGTTACTAGACGTCTCCGTTCTCGTGTAGCCTACATATTGCGTTTTTTTTTTAATTTGCTTACCGGGCTAAAGGTTAGCATGCTTAAAATACGTAAGTCGTTTTGTTCAACAAATTTGAGTAGATAACTCATCAGTTGTTTGCATCAGAGCGACAATTTTTGAGATAGTTATTAAAACTGTTTAAAGGTTGTCAAACGTTGTTTCTCGTTGTATATCCTTTAATTCTAGAGTTAAATTGATAAATAACGTGTACGAATTTGTTTAACGCATTTGTTTTGGTTACTAGACGTCTCCGTTCTCGTGTAGCCTACATATTGCGTTTTTTTTTTAATTTGCTTACCGGGCTAAAGGTTAGCATGCTTAAAATACGTAAGTCGTTTTGTTCAACAAATTTGAGTAGATAACTCATCAGTTGTTTGCATCAGAGCGACAATTTTTGAGATAGTTATTAAAACTGTTTAAAGGTTGTCAAACGTTGTTCTCGTTGTATATCCTTTAATTCTAGAGTTAAATTGATAAATAACGTGTACGAATTTGTTTAACGCATTTGTTTTGGTTACTCGACGTCTCCGTTCTCGTGTAGCCTACATATTGCGTTTTTTTTTTAATTTGCTTACCGGGCTAAAGGTTAGCATGCTTAAAATACGTAAGCAGTTTTGTTCAACAAATTTAAGTAGATAACTCATCAGTTGTTTGCATCAGAGCGACAATTTTTGCGATAGTTATTAAAACTGTTTAAAGGTTGTCAAACGTTGTTTCTCGTTGTATACCTTTTAATTCTAGAGTTAAATTGATAAATAACGTGTACGAATTTTTAACGCATTTGTTTTGGTTACTCGACGTCTCCGTTCTCATGTAGCCTACATATTGCGTTTTTTTTAATTTGCTTACCGGGCTAAAGGTAAGCATGCTTAAAATACGTAAGTCGTTTTGTTCAACAAATTTGAGTAGATAACTCATCAGTTGTTTGCATCAGAGCGACAATTTTTGAGATAGTTATTAAAACTGTTTAAAGGTTGTCAAACGTTGTTTCTCGTTGTATATCCTTTAATTCTAGAGTTAAATTGATAAATAACGTGTACGAATTTGTTTAACGCATTTGTTTTGGTTACTCGACGTCTCCGTCCTCGTCTAGCCTACATATTGCGTTTTTTTTTTAATTTGCTTACCGGGCTAAAGGTTAGCATGTTTAAAATACGTAAGTCGTTTTGTTCAACAAATTTAAGTAGATAACTCATCAGTTGTTTGCATCAGAGCGACAATTTTTGAGATAGTTATTAAAACTGTTTAAAGGTTGTCAAACGTTGTTTCTCGTTGTATATCCTTTAATTCTAGAGTTAAATTGATAAATAACGTGTACGAATTTGTTTAACGCATTTTTTTTGGTTACTCTACGTCTCCGTTCTCGTGTAGCCTACATATTGCGTTTTTTTTTAATTTGCTTACCGGGCTAAAGGTTAGCATGCTTAAAATACGTAAGTCGTTTTGTTCAACAAATTTAAGTAGATAACTCATCAGTTGTTTGCATCAGAGCGATAATTTTTGAGATAGTTATTAAAACTGTTTAAAGGTTGTCAAACTTTGTTTCTCGTTGTATATCCTTTAATTCTAGAGTTAAATTGATAAATAACGTGTACGAATTTGTTTAACGCATTTGTTTTGATTACTCGACATCTCCGTTCTCGTGTAGCCTACATATTGCGTTTTTTTTTTTAATTTGCTTACCGGGCTAAAGGTTAGCATGCTTAAAATACGTAAGCAGTTTTGTTCAACAAATTTAAGTAGATAACTCATCAGTTGTTTGCATCAGAGCTACAATTTTTGCGATAGTTATTAAAACTGTTTAAAGGTTGTCAAACGTTGTTTCTCGTTGTATACCTTTTAATTCTAGAGTTAAATTGATAAATAACGTGTACGAATTTTTAACGCATTTGTTTTGGTTACTCGACGTCTCCGTTCTCGTGTAGCCTACATATTGCGTTTTTTTTTAATTTGCTTACCGGGCTAAAGGTAAGCATGCTTAAAATACGTAAGTCGTTTTGTTCAACAAATTTGAGTAGATAACTCATCAGTTGTTTGCATCAGAGCGACAATTTTTGAGATAGTTATTAAAACTGTTTAAAGGTTGTCAAACGTTGTTTCTCGTTGTATATCCTTTAATTCTAGAGTTAAATTGATAAATAACGTGTACGAATTTGTTTAACGCATTTGTTTTGGTTACTCGACGTCTCCGTTCTCGTGTAGCCTACATATTGCGTTTTTTTTTAATTTGCTTACCGGGCTAAAGGTTAGCATGTTTAAAATACGTAAGTCGTTTTGTTCAACAAATTTAAGTAGATAACTCATCAGTTGTTTGCATCAGAGCGACAATTTTTGAGATAGTTATTAAAACTGTTTAAAGGTTGTCAAACGTTGTTTCTCGTTGTATATCCTTTAATTCTAGAGTTAAATTGATAAATAACGTGTACGAATTTGTTTAACGCATTTGTTTTGGTTACTCGACGTCTCCGTTCTCGTGTAGCCTTCATATTGCGTTTTTTTTAATTGCTTACCGGGCTAAAGGTTAGCATGTTTAAAATACGTAAGTCGTTTTGTTCAACAAATTTGAGTAGATAACTCATCAGTTGTTTGCATCAGAGCGAAAATTTTTGAGATAGTTATTAAAACTGTTTAAAGGTTGTCAAACGTTGTTTCTCGTTGTATATCCTTTAATTCTAGAGTTAAATTGATAAGTAACGTGTACGAATTTGTTTAACGCATTTGTTTTGGTTACTCGACGTCTCCGTTCTCGTGTAGCCTACATATTGCGTTTTTTTTTTAATTTGCTTACCGGGCTAATGGTTAGCATGCTTAAAATACGTAAGTCGTTTTGTTCAACAAATTTAAGTAGATAACTCATCAGTTGTTTGCATCAGAGCGACAATTTTTGAGATAGTTATTAAAACTGTTTAAAGGTTGTCAAACGTTGTTTCTCGTTGTATATCCTTTAATTCTAGAGCTAAATTGATCGATAACGTGTACGAATTTGTTTAACGCATTTGTTTTGGTTACTCGAAGTCTCCGTTCTCGTGTAGCCTACATATTGCGTTTTTTTTTAATTTGCTTACCGGGCTAAAGGTTAGCATGCTTAAAATACGTAAGTCGTTTTGTTCAACAAATTTAAGTAGATAACTCATCAGTTGTTTGCATCAGAGCGACAATTTTTGAGATAGTTATTAAAACTGTTTAAAGGTTGTCAAACGTTGTTTCTCGTTGTATATCCTTTAATTCTAGAGTTAAATTGATAAATAACGTGTACGAATTTGTTTAACGCATTTGTTTTGGTTACTAGACGTCTCCGTTCTCGTGTAGCCTACATATTGCGTTTTTTTTTTAATTTGCTTACCGGGCTAAAGGTTAGCATGCTTAAAATACGTAAGTCGTTTTGTTCAACAAATTTGAGTAGATAACTCATCAGTTGTTTGCATCAGAGCGACAATTTTTGAGATAGTTATTAAAACTGTTTAAAGGTTGTCAAACGTTGTTCTCGTTGTATATCCTTTAATTCTAGAGTTAAATTGATAAATAACGTGTACGAATTTGTTTAACGCATTTGTTTTGGTTACTCGACATCTCCGTTCTCGTGTAGCCTACATATTGCGTTTTTTTTTTTAATTTGCTTACCGGGCTAAAGGTTAGCATGCTTAAAATACGTAAGTCGTTTTGTTCAACAAATTTAAGTAGATAACTCATCAGTTGTTTGCATCAGAGCGACAATTTTTGAGATAGTTATTAAAACTGTTTAAAGGTTGTCAAACGTTGTTTCTCGTTGTATATCCTTTAATTCTAGAGTTAAATTGATAAATAACGTGTACGAATTTGTTTAACGCATTTGTTTTGGTTACTCGACGTCTCCGTCCTCGTGTAGCCTACATATTGCGTTTTTTTTTTAATTTGCTTACCGGGCTAAAGGTTAGCATGTTTAAAATACGTAAGTCGTTTTGTTCAACAAATTTAAGTAGATAACTCATCAGTTGTTTGCATCAGAGCGACAATTTTTGAGATAGTTATTAAAACTGTTTAAAGGTTGTCAAACGTTGTTTCTCGTTGTATATCCTTTAATTCTAGAGTTAAATTGATAAATAACGTGTACGAATTTGTTTAACGCATTTTTTTTGGTTACTCTACGTCTCCGTTCTCGTGTAGCCTACATATTGCGTTTTTTTTTTAATTTGCTTACCGGGCTAAAGGTTAGCATGTTTAAAATACGTAAGTCGTTTTGTTCAACAAATTTAAGTAGATAACTCATCAGTTGTTTGCATCAGAGCGACAATTTTTGAGATAGTTATTAAAACTGTTTAAAGGTTGTCAAACCTTGTTTCTCGTTGTATATCCTTTAATTGTAGAGTTAAATTGATAAATAACGTGTACGAATTTGTTTAACGCATTTGTTTTGGTTACTTGACGTCTCCGTTCTCGTGTAGCCTTTATATTGCGTTTTTTTTTTTAATTTGCTTACCGGGCTAAAGGTTAGCATGCTTAAAATACGTAAGTCGTTTTGTTCAACAAATTTAAGTAGATAACTCATCAGTTGTTTGCATCAGAGCGACAATTTTTGAGATAGTTATTAAAACTGTTTAAAGGTTGTCAAACGTTGTTTCTCGTTGTATATCCTTTAATTCTAGAGTTAAATTGATAAATAACGTGTACGAATTTGTTTAACGCATTTGTTGTGGTTACTCGACGTCTCCGTTCTCGTGTAGCCTACATATTGCGTTTTTTTTTAATTTGCTTACCGGGCTAAAGGTTAGCATGTTTAAAATACGTTAGTCGTTTTGTTCAAAAAATTTGAGTAGATAACTCAGCAGTTGTTTGCATCAGAGCGACAATTTTTGAGATAGTTATTAAAACTGTTTAAAGGTTGCAAACTTTGTTTCTCGTAGTATATCCTTTAATTCTAGAGTTAAATTGATAAATAACGTGTACGAATTTGTTTAACGCATTTGTTTTGGTTACTCGACGTCTCCGTTCTCGTGTAGCCTACATATTGCGTTTTTTTTTTAATTTGCTTACTGGGCTAAAGGTTAGCATGCTCAAAATACGTAAGTCGTTTTGCTCAACAAATTTAAGTAGATAACTCATCAGTTGTTTGCATCAGAGCGACAATTTTTGAGATAGTTATTAAAACTGTTTAGAGGTTGTCAAACGTTGTTTCTCGTTGTATATCCTTTAATTCTAGAGTTAAATTGATAAATATCGTGTACGAATTTGTTTAACGCATTTGTTTTGGTTACTCGACGTCTCCGTTCTCGTGTAGCCTACATATTGCGTTTTTTTCTTAATTTGCTTACCGGGCTAAAGGTTAGCATGTTTAAAATACGTAAGTCGTTTTGTTCAACAAATTTGAGTAGATAACTTAGCAGTTGTTTGCGTCAGAGCGACAATTTTTGAGATAGTTATTAAAACTGTTTAAAGGTTGCAAACTTTGTTTCTCGTAGTATATCCTTTAATTCTAGAGTTAAATTGATAAATAACGTGTACGAATTTGTTTAACGCATTTGTTTTGGTTACTCGACGTCTCCGTTCTCGTGTAGCCTACATATTGCGTTTTTTTTTTAATTTGCTTACTGGGCTAAAGGTTAGCATGCTCAAAATACGTAAGTCGTTTTGCTCAACAAATTTAAGTAGATAACTCATCAGTTGTTTGCATCAGAGCGACAATTTTTGAGATAGTTATTAAAACTGTTTAGAGGTTGTCAAACGTTGTTTCTCGTTGTATATCCTTTAATGCTAGAGTTAAATTGATAAATATCGTGTACGAATTTGTTTAACGCATTTGTTTTGGTTACTCGACGTCTCCGTTCTCGTGTAGCCTACATTTTGCGTTTTTTTTTAATTTGCTTACCGGGCTAAAGGTTAGCATGTTTAAAATACGTAAGTCGTTTTGTTCAACAAATTTGAGTAGATAACTTAACAGTTGTTTGCATCAGAGCGACAATTTTTGAGATAGTTATTAAAACTGTTTAAAGGTTGCAAACTTTGTTTCTCGTAGTATATCCTTTAATTCTAGAGTTAAATTGATAAATAACGTGTACGAATTTGTTTAACGCATTTGTTTTGGTTACTCGACGTCTCCGTTCTCGTGTAGCCTACATATTGCGTTTTTTTTTTAATTTGCTTACTGGGCTAAAGGTTAGCATGCTCAAAATACGTAAGTCGTTTTGCTCAACAAATTTAAGTAGATAACTCATCAGTTGTTTGCATCAGAGCGACAATTTTTGAGATAGTTATTAAAACTGTTTAGAGGTTGTCAAACGTTGTTTCTCGTTGTATATCCTTTAATTCTAGAGTTAAATTGATAAATATCGTGTACGAATTTGTTTAACGCATTTGTTTTGGTTACTCGACGTCTCCGTTCTCGTGTAGCCTACATATTGCGTTTTTTTCTTAATTTGCTTACCGGGCTAAAGGTTAGCATGTTTAAAATACGTAAGTCGTTTTGTTCAACAAATTTGAGTAGATAACTCATCAGTTGTTTGCATCAGAGCGAAAATTTTTGAGATAGTTATTAAAACTGTTTAAAGGTTGTCAAACGTTGTTTCTCGTTGTATATCCTTTAATTCTAGAGTTAAATTGATAAATAACGTGTACGAATTTGTTTAACGCATTTGTTTTGGTTACTCGACGTCTCCGTTCTCGTGTAGCCTACACATTGCGTTTTTTTTTTAAATTTGCTTACCGGGCTAAAGGTTAGCATGCTAAAATACGTAAGTCGTTTTGTTCAACAAATTTAGGTAGATAACTCATCAGTTGTTTGCATCAGAGCGACAATTTTTGAGATAGTTATTAAAACTGTTTAAAGGTTGTCAAACGTTGTTTCTGGTTGTATATCCTTTAATTCTAGAGTTAAATTGATAAATAACGTGTACGAATTTGTTTAACGCATTTGTTTTGGTTACTCGACGTCTCCGTTCTCGTGTAGCCTACATATTGCGTTTTTTTTTTTAATTTGCTTACCGGGCTAAAGGTTAGCATGTTTAAAATACGTAAGTCGTTTTGTTCAACAAATTTAAGTAGATAACTCATCAGTTGTTTGCATCAGAGCGACAATTTTTGAGATAGTTATTAAAACTGTTTAAAGGTTGTCAAACGTTGTTTCTCGTTGTATATCCTTTAATTCTAGAGTTAAATTGATAAATAACGTGTACGAATTTGTTTAACGCATTTGTTTTGGTTACTCGACGTCTCCGTTCTCGTGTAGCCTACATATTGCGTTTTTTTTTTTAATTTGCTTACCGGGCTAAAGGTTAGCATGCTTAAAATACGTAAGTCGTTTTGTTCAACAAATTTAAGTAGATAACTCATCAGTTGTTTGCATCAGAGCGACAATTTTTGAGATAGTTATTAAAACTGTTTAAAGGTTGTCAAACGTTGTTTCTCGTTGTATATCCTTTAATTCTAGAGCTAAATTGATCGATAACGTGTACGAATTTGTTTAACGCATTTGTTTTGGTTACTCGAAGTCTCCGTTCTCGTGTAGCCTACATATTGCGTTTTTTTTTTAATTTGCTTACCGGGCTAAAGGTTAGCATGCTTAAAATACGTAAGTCGTTTTGTTCAACAAATTTAAGTAGATAACTCATCAGTTGTTTGCATCAGAGCGACAATTTTTGAGATAGTTATTAAAACTGTTTAAAGGTTGTCAAACGTTGTTTCTCGTTGTATATCCTTTAATTCTAGAGTTAAATTGATAAATAACGTGTACGAATTTGTTTAACGCATTTGTTTTGGTTACTAGACGTCTCCGTTCTCGTGTAGCGTACATATTGCGTTTTTTTTTTTAATTTGCTTACCGGGCTAAAGGTTAGCATGCTTAAAATACGTAAGTCGTTTTGTTCAACAAATTTGAGTAGATAACTCATCAGTTGTTTGCATCAGAGCGACAATTTTTGAGATAGTTATTAAAACTGTTTAAAGGTTGTCAAACGTTGTTCTCGTTGTATATCCTTTAATTCTAGAGTTAAATTGATAAATAACGTGTACGAATTTGTTTAACGCATTTGTTTTGGTTACTCGACGTCTCCGTTCTCGTGTAGCCTACATATTGCGTTTTTTTTAATTTGCTTACCGGGCTAAAGGTTAGCATGCTTAAAATACGTAAGTCGTTTTGTTCAACAAATTTAAGTAGATAACTCATCAGTTGTTTGCATCAGAGCGACAATTTTTGAGATAGTTATTAAAACTGTTTAAAGGTTGTCAAACGTTGTTTCTCGTTGTATATCCTTTAATTCTAGAGTTAAATTGATAAATAACGTGTACGAATTTGTTTAACGCATTTGTTTTGGTTACTCGACGTCTCCGTTCTCGTGTAGCCTACATATTGCGTTTTTTTTTTAATTTGCTTACCGGGCTAAAGGTTAGCATGTTTAAAATACGTAAGTCGTTTTGTTCAACAAATTTAAGTAGATAACTCATCAGTTGTTTGCATCAGAGCGACAATTTTTGAGATAGTTATTAAAACTGTTTAAAGGTTGTCAAACGTTATTTCTCGTTGTATATCCTTTAATTCTAGGGTTAAATTGATAAATAACGTGTACGTATTTGTTTAACGCATTTGTTTTGGTTACTCGACGTCTCCGTTCTCGTGTAGCCTACATATTGCGTTTTTTTTTTAATTTGCTTACCGGACTAAAGGTTAGCATGTTTAAAATACGTAAGTCGTTTTGTTCAACAAATTTAAGTACATAACTCATCAGTTGTTTGCATCAGAGCGACAATTTTTGAGATAGTTATTAAAACTGTTTAGAGGTTGTCAAACGTTGTTTCTCGTTGTATATCCTTTAATTCTAGAGTTAAATTGGTAAATATCGTGTACGAATTTGTTTAACGCATTTGTTTTGGTTACTCGACGTCTCCGTTCTCGTGTAGCCTACATATTGCGTTTATTTCTTAATTTGCTTACCGGGCTAAAGGTTAGCATGTTTAAAATACGTAAGTCGTTTTGTTCAACAAATTTGAGTAGATAACTTAGCAGTTGTTTGCGTCAGAGCGACAATTTTTGAGATAGTTATTAAAACTGTTTAAAGGTTGCAAACTTTGTTTCTCGTAGTATATCCTTTAATTCTAGAGTTAAATTGATAAATAACGTGTACGAATTTGTTTAACGCATTTGTTTTGGTTACTCGACGTCTCCGTTCTCGTGTAGCCTACATATTGCGTTTTTTTTTTTAATTTGCTTACTGGGCTAAAGGTTAGCATGCTCAAAATACGTAAGTCGTTTTGCTCAACAAATTTAAGTAGATAACTCATCAGTTGTTTGCATCAGAGCGACAATTTTTGAGATAGTTATTAAAACTGTTTAGAGGTTGTCAAACGTTGTTTCTCGTTGTATATCCTTTAATGCTAGAGTTAAATTGATAAATATCGTGTACGAATTTGTTTAACGCATTTGTTTTGGTTACTCGACGTCTCCGTTCTCGTGTAGCCTACATTTTGCGTTTTTTTTTAATTTGCTTACCGGGCTAAAGGTTAGCATGTTTAAAATACGTAAGTCGTTTTGTTCAACAAATTTGAGTAGATAACTTAACAGTTGTTTGCATCAGAGCGACAATTTTTGAGATAGTTATTAAAATTGTTTAAAGGTTGCAAACTTTGTTTCTCGTAGTATATCCTTTAATTCTAGAGTTAAATTGATAAATAACGTGTACGAATTTGTTTAACGCATTTGTTTTGGTTACTCGACGTCTCCGTTCTCGTGTAGCCTACATATTGCGTTTTTTTTTTAATTTGCTTACTGGGCTAAAGGTTAGCATGCTCAAAATACGTAAGTCGTTTTGCTCAACAAATTTAAGTAGATAACTCATCAGTTGTTTGCATCAGAGCGACAATTTTTGAGATAGTTATTAAAACTGTTTAGAGGTTGTCAAACGTTGTTTCTCGTTGTATATCCTTTAATTCTAGAGTTAAATTGATAAATATCGTGTACGAATTTGTTTAACGCATTTGTTTTGGTTACTCGACGTCTCCGTTCTCGTGTAGCCTACATATTGCGTTTTTTTCTTAATTTGCTTACCGGGCTAAAGGTTAGCATGTTTAAAATACGTAAGTCGTTTTGTTCAACAAATTTGAGTAGATAACTCATCAGTTGTTTGCATCAGAGCGAAAATTTTTGAGATAGTTATTAAAACTGTTTAAAGGTTGTCAAACGTTGTTTCTCGTTGTATATCCTTTAATTCTAGAGTTAAATTGATAAATAACGTGTACGAATTTGTTTAACGCATTTGTTTTGGTTACTCGACGTCTCCGTTCTCGTGTAGCCTACACATTGCGTTTTTTTTTTAAATTTGCTTACCGGGCTAAAGGTTAGCATGTTTAAAATACGTAAGTCGTTTTGTTCAACAAATTTAGGTAGATAACTCATCAGTTGTTTGCATCAGAGCGACAATTTTGGAGATAGTTATTAAAACTGTTTAAAGGTTGTCAAACGTTGTTTCTCGTTGTATATCCTTTAATTCTAGAGTTAAATTGATAAATAACGTGTACGAATTTGTTTAACGCATTTGTTTTGGTTACTCGACGTCTCCGTTCTCGTGTAGCCTACATATTGCGTTTTTTTTTTTAATTTGCTTACCGGGCTAAAGGTTAGCATGTTTAAAATACGTAAGTCGTTTTGTTCAACAAATTTAAGTAGATAACTCATCAGTTGTTTGCATCAGAGCGACAATTTTTGAGATAGTTATTAAAACTGTTTAAAGGTTGTCAAACGTTGTTTCTCGTTGTATATCCTTTAATTCTAGAGTTAAATTGATAAATAACGTGTACGAATTTGTTTAACGCATTTGTTTTGGTTACTCGACGTCTCCGTTCTCGTGTAGCCTACATATTGCGTTTTTTTTTTTTAATTTGCTTACCGGGCTAAAGGTTAGCATGCTTAAAATACGTAAGTCGTTTTGTTCAACAAATTTAAGTAGATAACTCATCAGTTGTTTGCATCAGAGCGACAATTTTTGAGATAGTTATTAAAACTGTTTAAAGGTTGTCAAACGTTGTTTCTCGTTGTATATCCTTTAATTCTAGAGCTAAATTGATCGATAACGTGTACGAATTTGTTTAACGCATTTGTTTTGGTTACTCGAAGTCTCCGTTCTCGTGTAGCCTACATATTGCGTTTTTTTTTTAATTTGCTTACCGGGCTAAAGGTTAGCATGCTTAAAATACGTAAGTCGTTTTGTTCAACAAATTTAAGTAGATAACTCATCAGTTGTTTGCATCAGAGCGACAATTTTTGAGATAGTTATTAAAACTGTTTAAAGGTTGTCAAACGTTGTTTCTCGTTGTATATCCTTTAATTCTAGAGTTAAATTGATAAATAACGTGTACGAATTTGTTTAACGCATTTGTTTTGGTTACTAGACGTCTCCGTTCTCGTGTAGCGTACATATTGCGTTTTTTTTTTTAATTTGCTTACCGGGCTAAAGGTTAGCATGCTTAAAATACGTAAGTCGTTTTGTTCAACAAATTTGAGTAGATAACTCATCAGTTGTTTGCATCAGAGCGACAATTTTTGAGATAGTTATTAAAACTGTTTAAAGGTTGTCAAACGTTGTTCTCGTTGTATATCCTTTAATTCTAGAGTTAAATTGATAAATAACGTGTACGAATTTGTTTAACGCATTTGTTTTGGTTACTCGACGTCTCCGTTCTCGTGTAGCCTACATATTGCGTTTTTTTTTAATTTGCTTACCGGGCTAAAGGTTAGCATGCTTAAAATACGTAAGTCGTTTTGTTCAACAAATTTAAGTAGATAACTCATCAGTTGTTTGCATCAGAGCGACAATTTTTGAGATAGTTATTAAAACTGTTTAAAGGTTGTCAAACGTTGTTTCTCGTTGTATATCCTTTAATTCTAGAGTTAAATTGATAAATAACGTGTACGAATTTGTTTAACGCATTTGTTTTGGTTACTCGACGTCTCCGTTCTCGTGTAGCCTACATATTGCGTTTTTTTTTTAATTTGCTTACCGGGCTAAAGGTTAGCATGTTTAAAATACGTAAGTCGTTTTGTTCAACAAATTTAAGTAGATAACTCATCAGTTGTTTGCATCAGAGCGACAATTTTTGAGATAGTTATTAAAACTGTTTAAAGGTTGTCAAACGTTATTTCTCGTTGTATATCCTTTAATTCTAGAGTTAAATTGATAAATAACGTGTACGTATTTGTTTAACGCATTTGTTTTGGTTACTCGACGTCTCCGTTCTCGTGTAGCCTACATATTGCGTTTTTTTTTTTAATTTGCTTACCGGACTAAAGGTTAGCATGTTTAAAATACGTAAGTCGTTTTGTTCAACAAATTTAAGTAGATAACTCATCAGTTGTTTGCATCAGAGCGACAATTTTTGAGATAGTTATTAAAACTGTTTAAAGGTTGTCAAACCTTGTGTCTCGTTGTATATCCTTTAATTCTAGAGTTAAATTGATAAATAACGTGTACGAATTTGTTTAACGCATTTGTTTTGGTTACTCGACGTCTCCGTTCTCGTGTAGCCTACATGTTGCGTTTTTTTTTTTTAATTTGCTTACCGGGCTAAAGGTTAGCATGTTTAAAATACGTAAGTCGTTTTGTTCAACAAATTTAAGTAGATAACTCATCAGTTGTTTGCATCAGAGCGACAATTTTTGAGATAGTTATTAAAACTGTTTAAAGGTTGTCAAACGTTGTTTCTCGTTGTATATCCTTTAATTCTAGAGTTAAATTGATAAATATCGTGTACGAATTTGTTTAACGCATTTGTTTTGGTTACTCGACGTCTCCGTTCTCGTGTAGCCTACATATTGCGTTTTTTTTTAATTTGCTTACCGGGCTAAAGGTTAGCATGTTTGAAATACGTAAGTCGTTTTGTTCAACAAATTTGAGTAGATAACTTAGCAGTTGTTTGCATCAGAGCGACAATTTTTGAGATAGTTATTAAAACTGTTTAAAGGTTGCAAACTTTGTTTCTCGTAGTATATCCTTTAATTCTAGAGTTAAATTGATAAATAACGTGTACGAATTTGTTTAACGCATTTGTTTTGGTTACTCGACGTCTCCGTTCTCGTGTAGCCTACATATTGCGTTTTTTTTTTTTAATTTGCTTACTGGGCTAAAGGTTAGCATGCTCAAAATACGTAAGTCGTTTTGCTCAACAAATTTAAGTAGATAACTCATCAGTTGTTTGCATCAGAGCGACAATTTTTGAGATAGTTATTAAAACTGTTTAAAGGTTGTCAAACGTTGTTTCTCGCTGTATATCCTTTAATTCTAGAGTTAAATTGATAAATAACGTGTACGAATTTGTTTAACGCATTTGTTTTGGTTACTCGACGTCTCCGTTCTCGTGTAGCCTACACATTGCGTTTTTTTTTAATTTGCTTACCGGGCTAAAGGTTAGCATGTTTACAATACGTAAGTCGTTTTGTTCAACAAATTTAGGTAGATAACTCATCAGTTGTTTGCATCAGAGCGACAATTTTTGAGATAGTTATTAAAACTGTTTAAAGGTTGTCAAACGTTGTTTCTCGTTGTATATCCTTTAATTCTAGAGTTAAATTGATACATAACGTGTACGAATTTGTTTAACGCATTTGTTTTGGTTACTCGACGTCTCCGTTCTCGTGTAGCCTACATATTGCGTTTTTTTTTTTAATTTGCTTACCGGGCTAAAGGTTAGCATGTTTAAAATACGTAAGTCGTTTTGTTCAACAAATTTAAGTAGATAACTCATCAGTTGTTTGCATCAGAGCGACAATTTTTGAGATAGTTATTAAAACTGTTTAAAGGTTGTCAAACGTTGTTTCTCGTTGTATATCCTTTAATTCTAGAGTTAAATTGATAAATAACGTGTACGAATTTGTTTAACGCATTTGTTTTGGTTACTCGACGTCTCCGTTCTCGTGTAGCCTACATATTGCGTTTTTTTTTTTAATTTGCTTACCGGGCTAAAGGTTAGCATGCTTAAAATACGTAAGTCGTTTTGTTCAACAAATTTGAGTAGATAACTCATCAGTTGTTTGCATCAGAGCGACAATTTTTGAGATAGTTATTAAAACTGTTTAAAGGTTGTCAAACGTTGTTCTCGTTGTATATCCTTTAATTCTAGAGTTAAATTGATAAATAACGTGTACGAATTTGTTTAACGCATTTGTTTTGGTTACTCGACGTCTCCGTTCTCGTGTAGCCTACATATTGCGTTTTTTTTTAATTTGCTTACCGGGCTAAAGGTTAGCATGCTTAAAATACGTAAGTCGTTTTGTTCAACAAATTTGAGTAGATAACTCATCAGTTGTTTGCATCAGAGCGACAATTTTTGAGATAGTTATTAAAACTGTTTAAAGGTTGTCAAACGTTGTTCTCGTTGTATATCCTTTAATTCTAGAGTTAAATTGATAAATAACGTGTACGAATTTGTTTAACGCATTTGTTTTGGTTACTCGACGTCTCCGTTCTCGTGTAGCCTACATATTGCGTTTTTTTTTAATTTGCTTACCGGGCTAAAGGTTAGCATGCTTAAAATACGTAAGTCGTTTTGTTCAACAAATTTAAGTAGATAACTCATCAGTTGTTTGCATCAGAGCGACAATTTTTGAGATAGTTATTAAAACTGTTTAAAGGTTGTCAAACGTTGTTTCTCGTTGTATATCCTTTAATTCTAGAGTTAAATTGATAAATAACGTGTACGAATTTGTTTAACGCATTTGTTTTGGTTACTCGACGTCTCCGTTCTCGTGTAGCCTACATATTGCGTTTTTTTTTTTAATTTGCTTACCGGGCTAAAGGTTAGCATGTTTAAAATACGTAAGTCGTTTTGTTCAACAAATTTAAGTAGATAACTCATCAGTTGTTTGCATCAGAGCGACAATTTTTGAGATAGTTATTAAAACTGTTTAAAGGTTGTCAAACGTTATTTCTCGTTGTATATCCTTTAATTCTAGAGTTAAATTGATAAATAACGTGTACGAATTTGTTTAACGCATTTGTTTTGGTTACTCGACGTCTCCGTTCTCGTGTAGCCTACATATTGCGTTTTTTTTTTTAATTTGCTTACCGGACTAAAGGTTAGCATGTTTGAAATACGTAAGTCGTTTTGTTCAACAAATTTAAGTAGATAACTCATCAGTTGTTTGCATCAGAGCGACAATTTTTGAGATAGTTATTAAAACTGTTTAAAGGTTGTCAAACCTTGTGTCTCGTTGTATATCCTTTAATTCTAGAGTTAAATTGATAAATAACGTGTACGAATTTGTTTAACGCATTTGTTTTGGTTCTCGACGTCTCCGTTCTCGTGTAGCCTACATATTGCGTTTTTTTTTTTTAATTTGCTTACCGGGCTAAAGGTTAGCATGTTTAAAATACGTAAGTCGTTTTGTTCAACAAATTTAAGTTGATAACTCATCAGTTGTTTGCATCAGAGCGACAATTTTTGAGATAGTTATTAAAACTGTTTAAAGGTTGTCAAACCTTGTTTCTCGTTGTATATCCTTTAATTGTAGAGTTAAATTGATAAATAACGTGTACGAATTTGTTTAACGCATTTGTTGTGGTTACTCGACGTCTCCGTTCTCGTGTAGCCTACATATTGCGTTTTTTTTTTTTAATTTGCTTACCGGGCTAAAGGTTAGCATGTTTAAAATACGTTAGTCGTTTTGTTCAAAAAATTTGAGTAGATAACTCAGCAGTTGTTTGCATCAGAGCGACAATTTTTGAGATAGTTATTAAAACTGTTTAAAGGTTGTCAAACGTTGTTTCTCGTTGTATATCCTTTAATTCTAGAGTTAAATTGATAAATATCGTGTACGAATTTGTTTAACGCATTTGTTTTGGTTACTCGACGTCTCCGTTCTGTAGCCTACATATTGCGTTTTTTTTTAATTTGCTTACCGGGCTAAAGGTTAGCATGTTTAAAATGCGTAAGTCGTTTTGTTCAACAAATTTGAGTAGATAACTTAGCAGTTGTTTGCATCAGAGCGACAATTTTTGAGATAGTTATTAAAACTGTTTAAAGGTTGTCAAACGTTGTTTCTCGTTGTATATCCTTTAATTCTAGAGTTAAATTGATAAATAACGTGTACGAATTTGTTTAACGCATTTGTTTTGGTTACTCGACGTCTCCGTTCTCGTGTAGCCTACATATTGCGTTTTTTTTTTTAATTTGCTTACTGGGCTAAAGGTTAGCATGCTCAAAATACGTAAGTCGTTTTGCTCAACAAATTTAAGTAGAGAACTCATCAGTTGTTTGCATCAGAGCGACAATTTTTGAGATAGTTATTAAAACTGTTTAAAGGTTGTCAAACGTTGTTTCTCGTTGTATATCCTTTAATTCTAGAGTTAAATTGATAAATAACGTGTACGAATTTGTTTAACGCATTTGTTTTGGTTACTCGACGTCTCCGTTCTCGTGTAGCCTACATATTGCGTTTTTTTTTTTAATTTGCTTCCCGGGCTAAAGGTTAGCATGCTTAAAATACGTAAGTCGTTTTGTTCAACAAATTTAAGTAGAGAACTCATCAGTTGTTTGCATCAGAGCGACAATTTTTGAGATAGTTATTAAAACTGTTTAAAGGTTGTCAAACGTTGTTTCTCGTGGTATATCCTTTAATTCTAGAGTTAAATTGATAAATAACGTGTACGAATTTGTTTTGGTTACTCGACGTCTCCGTTCTCGTGTAGCCTACATATTGCGTTTTTTTTTAATTTGCTTACCGGGCTAAAGGTTAGCATGCTTAAAATACGTAAGTCGTTTTGTTCAACAAATTTAAGTAGATAACTCTTCAGTTGTTTGCATCAGAGCGACAATTTTTGAGATAGTTATTAAAACTGTTTAAAGGTTGTCAAACGTTGTTTCTCGTTGTATATCCTTTAATTCTAGAGTTAAATTGATAAATAACGTGTACGAATTTGTTTAACGCATTTGTTTTGGTTACTCGACGTCTCCGTTCTCGTGTAGCCTACATATTGCGTTTTTTTTTTTAATTTGCTTACCGGGCTAAAGGTTAGCATGTTTAAAATACGTAAGTCGTTTTGTTCAACAAATTTAAGTAGATAACTCATCAGTTGTTTGCATCAGAGCGACAATTTTTGAGATAGTTATTAAAACTGTTTAAAGGTTGTCAAACGTTGTTTCTCGTTGTATATCCTTTAATTCTAGAGTTAAATTGATAAATAACGTGTACGAATTTGTTTAACGCATTTGTTTTGGTTACTCGACGTCTCCGTTCTCGTGTAGCCTACATATTGCGTTTTTTTTTTAATTTGCTTACCGGGCTAAAGGTTAGCATGTTTAAAATACGTAAGTCGTTTTGTTCAACAAATTTAAGTAGATAACTCATCAGTTGTTTGCATCAGAGCGACAATTTTTGAGATAGTTATTAAAACTGTTTAAAGGTTGTCAAACGTTGTTTCTCGTTGTATATCCTTTAATTCTAGAGTTAAATTGATAAATAACGTGTACGAATTTGTTTAACGCATTTGTTTTGGTTACTCGACGTCTCCGTTCTCGTGTAGCCTACATATTGCGTTTTTTTTTTAATTTGCTTACCGGGCTAAAGGTTAGCATGTTTAAAATACGTAAGTCGTTTTGTTCAACAAATTTAAGTAGATAACTCATCAGTTGTTTGCATCAGAGCGACAATTTTTGAGATAGTTATTAAAACTGTTTAAAGGTTGTCAAACGTTGTTTCTCGTTGTATATCCTTTAATTCTAGAGTTAAATTGATAAATAACGTGTACGAATTTGTTTAACGCATTTGTTTTGGTTACTCGACGTCTCCGTTCTCGTGTAGCCTACATATTGCGTTTTTTTTTTTTATTTGCTTACCGGGCTAAAGGTTAGCATGTTTAAAATACGTAAGTCGTTTTGTTCAACAAATTTACGTAGATAACTCATCAGTTGTTTGCATCAGAGCGACAATTTTTGAGATAGTTATTAAAACTGTTTAAAGGTTGTCAAACGTTGTTTCTCGTTGTATATCCTTTAATTGTAGAGTTAAATTGATAAATAACGTGTACGAATTTGTTTAACGCATTTGTTTTGGTTACTCGACGTCTCCGTTCTCGTGTAGCCTTTATATTGCGTTTTTTTTTTAATTTGCTTACCGGGCTAAAGGTTAGCATGCCTAAAATACGTAAGTCGTTTTGTTCAACAAATTTAAGTAGATAACTCATCAGTTGTTTGCATCAGAGCGACAATTTTTGAGATAGTTATTAAAACTGTTTAAAGGTTGTTAAACGTTGTTTCTCGTTGTATATCCTTTAATTCTAGAGTTAAATTGATAAATAACGTGTACGAATTTGTTTAACGCATTTGTTTTGGTTACTCGACGTCTCCGTTCTCGTGTAGCCTACATATTGCGTTTTTTTTTAATTTGCTTACCGGACTAAAGGTTAGCATGTTTAAAATACGTTAGTCGTTTTGTTCAAAAAATTTGAGTAGATAACTCAGCAGTTGTTTGCATCAGAGCGACAATTTTTGAGATAGTTATTAAAACTGTTTAAAGGTTGTCAAACGTTGTTTCTCGTTGTATATCCTTTAATTCTAGAGTTAAATTGATAAATAACGTGTACGAATTTGTTTAACGCATTTGTTTTGGTTACTCGACGTCTCCGTTCTCGTGTAGCCTACATATTGCTTTTTTTTTTAATTTGCTTACCGGGCTAAAGGTTAGCATGTTTAAAATACGTAAGTCGTTTTGTTCAACAAATTTGAGTAGATAACTAAGCAGTTGTTTGCATCAGAGCGACAATTTTTGAGATAGTTATTAAAACTGTATAAAGGTTGTCAAACGTTGTTTCTCGTTGTATATCCTTTAATTCTAGAGTTAAATTGATAAATAACGTGTACGAATTTGTTTAACGCGTTTGTTTTGGTTACTCGACGTCTCCGTTCTCGTGTAGCCTATATATTGCGTTTTGTTTTTTAATTTGCTTACCGGGCTAAAGGTTAGCATGTTTAAAATACGTAAGTCGTTTTGTTCAACAAATTTGAGTAGATAACTTAGCAGTTGTTTGCATCAGAGCGACAATTTTTGAGATAGTTATTAAAACTGTTTAAAGGTTGTCAAACGTTGTTTCTCGTAGTATATCCTTTAATTCTAGAGTTAAATTGATAAATAACGTGTACGAATTTGTTTAACGCATTTGTTTTGGTTACTCGACGTCTCCGTTCTCGTGTAGCCTACATATTGCGTTTTTTTTTTAATTTGCTTACCTGGCTAAAGGTTAGCATGTTTAAAATACGTAAGTCGTTTTGTTCAACAAATTTAAGTAGATAACTCATCAGTTGTTTGCATCAGAGCGACAATTTTTGAGATATTAAAACTGTTTAAAGGTTGTCAAACGTTGTTTCTCGTTGTATATCCTTTAATTCTAGAGTTAAATTGATAAATAACGTGTACGAATTTGTTTAACGCATTTGTTTTGGTTACTCGACGTCTCCGTTCTCGTGTAGCCTACGTATTGCGTTTTTTTTAAATTTGCTTACCGGGCTAAAGGTTGGCATGTTTAAAATACGTTAGTCGTTTTGTTCAAAAAATTTGAGTAGATAACTCAGCAGTTGTTTGCATCAGAGCGACAATTTTTGAGATAGTTATTAAAACTGTTTAAAGGTTGTCAAACGTTGTTTCTCGTTGTATATCCTTTAATTCTAGAGCTAAATTGATAAATAACGTGTACGAATTTGTTTAACGCATTTGTTTTGGTTACTCGACGTCTCCGTTCTCGTGTAGCCTACATATTGCGTTTTTTTTTTAATTTGCTTACCGGGCTAAAGGTTAGCATGTTTAAAATACGTAAGTAGTTTTGTTCAACAAATTGAGTAGATAACTTAGCAGTTGTTTGCATCAGAGCGACAATTTTTGAGATAGTTATTAAAACTGTTTAAAGGTTGTCAAACGTTGTTTCTCGTAGTATATCCTTTAATTCTAGAGTTAAATTTATAAATAACGTGTACGAATTTGTTTAACGCATTTGTTTTGGTTACTAGACGTCTCCGTTCTCGTGTAGCCTACATATTGCGTTTTTTTTTTAATTTGCTTACTGGGCTAAAGGTTAGCATGCTTAAAATACGTAAGTCGTTTTGTTCAACAAATTTAAGTAGATAACTCATCAGTTGTTTGCATCAGAGCGACAATTTTTGAGATAGTTATTAAAACTGTTTAAAGGTTGTCAAACGTTGTTTCTCGTTGTATATCCTTTAATTCTAGAGTTAAATTGATAAATATCGTGTACGAATTTGTTTAACGCATTTGTTTTGGTTACTCGACGTCTCCGTTCTCGTGTAGCCTACATATTGCGTTTTTTTTTTTAATTTGCTTACCGGGCTAAAGGTTAGCATGTTTAAAATACATAAGTCGTTTTGTTCAACAAATTTGAGTAGATAACTCATCAGTTCTTTGCATCAGAGCGAAAATTTTTGAGATAGTTATTAAAACTGATTAAAGGTTGTCAAACGTTGTTTCTCGTTGTATATCCTTTAATTCTAGAGTTAAATTGATAAATAACGTGTACGAATTTGTTTAACGCATTTGTTTTGGTTACTCGACGTCTCCGTTCTCGTGTAGCCTACATATTGCGTTTTTTTTTAATTTGCTTACCGGGCTAAAGGTTAGCATGTTTAAAATACGTAAGTCGTTTTGTTCAACAAATTTAAGTAGATAACTCATCAGTTGTTTGCATCAGAGCGACAATTTTTGAGATAGTTATTAAAACTGTTTAAAGGTTGTCAACCGTTGTTTCTCGTTGTACATCCTTTAATTCTAGAGTTAAATTGATAAATAACGTGTACGAATTTGTTTAACGCATTTGTTTTGGTTACTCGACGTCTCCGTTCTCGTGTAGCCTACATATTGCGTTTTTTTTTTATTTGCTTACCGGGCTAAAGGTTAGCATGTTTAAAATACGTAAGTCGTTTTGTTCAACAAATTTAAGTAGATAACTCATCAGTTGTTTGCATCAGAGCGACAATTTTTGAGATAGGTTTTAAAACTGTTTAAAGGTTGTCAAACGTTGTTTCTCGTTGTATATCCTTTAATTCTAGAGTTAAATTGATAAATAACGTGTACGAATTTGTTTAACGCATTTGTTTTGGTTACTCGACGTCTCCGTTCTCGTGTAGCCTACATATTGCGTTTTTTTTTAATTTGCTTACCGGGCTAAAGGTTAGCATGCTTAAAATACGTAAGTCGTTTTGTTCAACAAATTTAAGTAGATAACTCATCAGTTGTTTGCATCAGAGCGACAATTTTTGAGATAGTTATTAAAACTGTTTAAAGGTTGTCAAACGTTGTTTCTCGTTGTATATCCTTTAATTCTAGAGTTAAATTGATAAATAACGTGTACGAATTTGTTTAACGCATTTGTTTTGGTTACTCGACGTCTCCGTTCTCGTGTAGCCTACATATTGCGTTTTTTTTTTAATTTGCTTACCGGGCTAAAAGTTAGCATGTTTAAAATACGTAAGTCGTTTTGTTCAACAAATTTAAGTAGATAACTCATCAGTTGTTTGCATCAGAGCGACAATTTTTGAGATAGTTATTAAAACTGTTTAAAGGTTGTCAAACGTTGTTTCTCGTTGTATATCCTTTAATTCTAGAGTTAAATTGATAAATAACGTGTACGAATTTGTTTAACGCATTTGTTTTGGTTACTCGACGTCTCCGTTCTCGTGTAGCCTACATATTGCGTTTTTTTTTTTTTTAATTTGCTTACCGGGCTAAAGGCTAGCATGTTTAAAATACGTAAGTCGTTTTGTTCAACAAATTTAAGTAGATAACTCATCAGTTGTTTGCATCAGAGCGACAATTTTTGAGATTGTTATTAAAACTGTTTAAAGGTTGTCAAACGTTGTTTCTCGTTGTATATCCTTTAATTGTAGAGCTAAATTGATAAATAACGTGTACGAATTTGTTTAACGCATTTGTTTTGGTTACTCGACGTCTCCGTTCTCGTGTAGCCTACATATTGCGTTTTTTTTTCTAATTTGCTTACCGGGCTAAAGGTTAGCATGCTTAAAATACGTAAGTCGTTTTGTTCAACAAATTTAAGTAGATAACTCATCAGTTGTTTGCATCAGAGCGACAATTTTTGAGATAGTTATTAAAACTGTTTAAAGGTTGTCAAACGTTGTTTCTCGTTGTATATCCTTTAATTCTAGAGTTAAATTGATAAATAACGTGTACGAATTTGTTTAACGCATTTGTTTTGGTTACTCGACGTCTCCGTTCTCGTGTAGCCTACATATTGCGTTTTTTTTTTTTAATTTGCTTACCGGGCTAAAGGTTAGCATGTTTAAAATACGTAAGTCGTTTTGTTCAACAAATTTGAGTAGATAACTCAGCAGTTGTTTGCATCAAAGCGACAATTTTTGAGATAGTTATTAAAACTGTTTAAAGGTTGTCAAACGTTGTTTCTCGTTGTATATCCTTTAATTCTAGAGTTAAATTGATAAATAACGTGTACGAATTTGTTTAACGCATTTGTTTTGGTTACTCGACGTCTCCGTTCTCGTGTAGCCTACATATTGCGTTTTTTTTTTAATTTGCTTACCGGGCTAAAGGTTGCATGTTTAAAATACGTAAGTCGTTTTGTTCAACAAATTTGAGTAGATAACTCATCAGTTGTTTGCATCAGAGCGACAATTTTTGAGATAGTTATTAAAACTGTTTAAAGGTTGTCAAACGTTGTTTCTCGTTGTATATCCTTTAATTCTAGAGTTAAATTGATAAATAACGTGTACGAATTTGTTTAACGCATTTGTTTTGGTTACTCGACGTCCCCATTCTCGTGTAGCCTACATATTGCGTTTTTTTTTTAACTTGCTTACCGGGCTAAAGGTTAGCATGCTTAAAATACGTAAGTTGTTTTGTTCAACAAATTTAAGTAGATAACTCAGCAGTTGTTTGCATCAGAGCGACAATTTTTGAGATAGTTATTAAAACTGTTTAAAGGTTGTCAAACGTTGTTTCTCGTTGTATATCCTTTAATTCTAGAGTTAAATTGATAAATAACGTGTACGAATTTGTTTAATGCATTTGTTTTGGTTACTCGACGTCTCCGTTCTCGTGTAGCCTACATATTGCGTTTTTTTTTTTAATTTGCTTACCGGGCTAAAGGTTAGCATGTTTAAAATACGTAAGTCGTTTTGTTCAACAAATTTAAGTAGATAACTCATCATTTATTTGCATCAGAGCGACAATTTTTGAGATAGTTATTAAAACTGTTTAAAGGTTGTCAAACGTTGTTTCTCGTTGTATATCCTTTAATTCTAGAGTTAAATTGATAAATAACGTGTACGAATTTATTTAACGCATTTGTTTTGGTTACTCGACGTCTCCGTTCTCGTGTAGCCTACATATTGCGTTTTTTTTTTTAATTTGCTTAACGGGCTAAAGGTTAGCATGTTTAAAATACGTAAGTCGTTTTGTTCAACAAATTTAAGTAGATAACTCATCAGTTGTTTGCATCAGAGCGACAATTTTTGAGATAGTTATTAAAACTGTTTAAAGGTTGTCAAACGTTGTTTCTCGTTGTATATCCTTTAATTCTACAGTTAAATTGATAAATAACGTGTACGAATTTGTTTAACGCATTTGTTTTGGTTACTCGACGTCTCCGTTCTCGTGTAGCCTACATATTGCGTTTTTTTTTTTTAATTTGCTTACCGGGCTAAAGGTTAGCATGTTTAAAATACGTAAGTCGTTTTGTTCAACAAATTTAAGTAGATAACTCATCAGTTGTTTGCATCAGAGCGACAATTTTTGAGATAGTTATTAAAACTGTTTAAAGGTTGTCAAACGTTGTTTCTCGTTGTATATCCTTTAATTGTAGAGTTAAATTGATAAATAACGTGTACGAATTTGTTTAACGCATTTGTTTTGGTCACTCGACGTCTCCGTTCTCGTGTAGCTTACATATTGCGTTTTTTTTTTTAATTTGCTTACCGGGCTAAAGGTTAGCATGCTTAAAATGCGTAAGTCGTTTTGTTCAACAAATTTAAGTAGATAACTCATCAGTTGTTTGCATCAGAGCGACAATTTTTGAGATAGTTATTAAAACTGTTTAAAGGTTGTCAAACGTTGTTTCTCGTTGTATGTCCTTTAATTCTAGAGTTAAATTGATAAATAACGTGTACGAATTTGTTTAACGCATTTGTTTTGGTTACTCCACGTCTCCGTTCTCGTGTAGCCTACATATTGCGTTTTTTTTTTTTAATTTGCTTACCGGGCTAAAGGTTAGCATGTTTAAAATACGTAAGTCGTTTTGTTCAACAAATTTGAGTAGATAACTCAGCAGTTGTTTGCATCAGAGCGACAATTTTTGAGATAGTTATTAAAACTGTTTAAAGGTTGTCAAACGTTGTTTCTCGTTGTATATCCTTTAATTCTAGAGTTAAATTGATAAATAACGTGTACGAATTTGTTTAACGCATTTGTTTTGGTTACTCGACGTCTCCGTTCTCGTGTAGCCTACATATTGCGTTTTTTTTTTAATTTGCTTACCGGGCTAAAGGTTAGCATGTTTAAAATACGTAAGTCGTTTTGTTCAACAAATTTGAGTAGATAACTCATCAGTTGTTTGCATCAGAGCGACAATTTTTGAGATAGTTATTAAAACTGTTTAAAGGTTGTCAAACGTTGTTTCTCGTTGTATATCCTTTAATTCTAGAGTTAAATTGATAAATAACGTGTACGAATTTGTTTAACGCATTTGTTTTGGTTACTCGACGTCCCCGTTCTCGTGTAGCCTACATATTGCGTTTTTTTTTTAATTTGCTTACCGGGCTAAAGGTTAGCATGCTTAAAATACGTAAGTCGTTTTGTCCAACAAATTTAAGTAGATAACTCAGCAGTTGTTTGCATCAGAGCGACAATTTTTGAGATAGTTATTAAAACTGTTTAAAGGTTGTCAAACGTTGTTTCTCGTTGTATATCCTTTAATTCTAGAGTTAAATTGATAAATAACGTGTACGAATTTGTTTAATGCATTTGTTTTGGTTACTCGACGTCTCCGTTCTCGTGTAGCCCACATATTGCGTTTTTTTTTTAATTTGCTTACCAGGCTAAAGGTTAGCATGTTTAAAATACGTAAGTCGTTTTGTTCAACAAATTTAAGTAGATAACTCATCAGTTGTTTGCATCAGAGCGACAATTTTTGAGATAGTTATTAAAACTGTTTAAAGGTTGTCAAACGTTGTTTCTCGTTGTATATCCTTTAATTCTAGAGTTAAATTGATAAATAACGTGCACGAATTTGTTTAACGCATTTGTTTTGGTTACTCGACGTCTCCGTTCTCGTGTAGCCTACATATTGCGTTTTTTTTTTTAATTTGCTTACCGGGCTAAAGGTTAGCATGCTTAAAATACGTAAGACGTTTTGTTCAACAAATTTGAGTAGATAACTCAGCAGTTGTTTGCATCAGAGCGACAATTTTTCAGATAGTTATTAAAACTGTTTAAAGGTTGTCAAACATTGTTTCTCGTTGTATATCCTTTAATTCTACAGTTAAATTGATAAATAACGTGTACGAATTTGTTTAACCCATTTGTTTTGGTTACTCGACGGCTCCGTTCTCGTGTAGCCTACATATTGGGTTTTTTTTAATTTGCTTACCGGGCTAAAGGTTAGCGTGCTTAAAATACGTAAGTCATTTTGTTCAACAAATTTAAGTAGATAACTCATCAGTTGTTTGCATCAGAGCGACAATTTTTGAGATAGTTATTAAAACTCTTTAAAGGTTGTCAAACATTGTTTCTCGTTATATATCCTTTAATTCTAGAGTTAAATTGATAAATAACGTGTACGAATTTGTTTAACGCATTTGTTTTGGTTACTCGACGTCTCCGTTCTCGTGTAGCCTACATATTGCGTTTTTTTTTTTAATTTGCTTACCGGGCTAAAGGTTAGCAAGTTTAAAATACGTAAGTCGTTTTGTTCAACAAATTTAAGTAGATAACTCATCAATTGTTTGCATCAGAGCGACAATTTTTGAGATAGTTATTAAAACTGTTTAAAGGTTGTCAAACGTTGTTTCTCGTTGTATATCCTTTAATTCTAGAGTTAAATTGATAAATAATGTGTACGAATTTGTTTAACGCATTTGTTTTGGTTACTCGACGTCTCCGTTCTCGTGTAGCCTACATATTGCGTTTTTTTTTTAATTTGCTTACCGGGCTAATACTATGTTCAAACAGAAAAATAAATTGAGGAAATTTCGATTTGAATTGAGTGCTGTTCATACAACTCGATTTAGCTTACACAATAGTAATTTCATAGCTGGTTGGCTCATCTCTACAGCAAGAACATACCTTTGTTCAGACTGTCAAAATGAACACGCTAATTATTAAGCGAATGAAATGGAATGAAAACATAAAACTTTGAAATTTGTGTGTGTTGTAAGAAAATGTGTTCAATGTTTTGGTTTCATCTTGATTTTGCCATCTTCTTTTGAAATCCGTACTCCAGTGAAATGAAAGACATAAAATCAGCTGATTAGATGAGCCAACCATATAGTTCAGCCATGCGTAACTGACGTTTAAGTATACTCAATAAACACACTTTACAATGTTGCATTTGCAGTTTGAAACAATTTATTACGCAATTTTTTTTTAATTGGCAATTTATTATTACAATTTATTATATGACAGGTTAGGTTAGGTTGGGGTGGCTGCCCGAGGGCACACTTAGGGCAGTAGTACTAGGCCCGTTGTGATACCACGAGAAATACCGTTACCTCTCCTCTTCGAACCATTTTGAGGACCTGATGAAATCTACCAGGTCCTTGACTCATGCTCCACAACCTGACTCATAGTATCAAGAAATGGAGCTCCCAGAAAGCGCTGCCGTGCTCCGCTTAGCGCTGGGCAGTTGCAGATGAGGCGAACCACCGTTTCCTCCTCCTCATCTTCTTTACAACTCCTACAGCAACGACGATAAGGCGCTCCTAGCCTTTCTGCATGCCTACCTATGAGGCAATGACCCGTTAGTGCCCCTACAAGTGTGGAAATTGTACCCCTTCTTATATTGTAAACGTGACGGGACCTTTTAGGATCCCATTTAGGCCAGGTTTCTTTCGACGTTCGACATCCCGGTGTTTGTAGCCATCTTTCGTCGGCTTGACGGTAGATGTGCTCTTTTAGCATTAGCTTGCATGTGGACAGGGGCATACCTAAGCGTTCTTGTCCAGGAAGAACCTGCTTGGTTGTACCCTGCCTAGCGAGTTCATCTGCAATACAGTTTCCCTCGATATCCCTATGTCCAGGGACCCATGTGAGGTGTACACGGTTCTGTTGAGCCATCTCTTGAAGAGATCGGCGACAGTTTAGTGCTAGTTCAGAATTGAACGAGTGGGAGCCCAGAGATTTTATGGCAGCTTGGCTGTCGCTGAAGATAAAAATTTCCTTTCCGACAATGTATGTCCCTATCCTAGCTGCGGCTTCCATTATGGCTGCAACTTCTGCCTGGAATACACTGCAGTGGTCGGGTAGTCTGAATGAGAGCTGGAGGTCAAGGTCCCTTGAGTATACTCCACCCCCAACTCTCCCGTTTAGCTTGGAGCCGTCCGTGTATATGGAAATGCTGTTGCCCATAGCAAAGCACTTGTCCGACTCCGTCCAGTCATCCCTGCTGGGTATGTTTATCTTAAAGTTGGTTTCCGCAACTGTTGTGGTCGCACAGCGATCCGTGCTAGGAGGGAGAAAACTGTATTTGTTTAGTATATTTGAGTGTCCTGTGGTCCTGTTGTTCCAGCACGACACCTCCCTTAGACGCAGGGCTGACGTTGCCGCTGCTCGATGACCAGCCAGATCCAGTGGAAAGATGTCAAGAATGACCTGAAGAGCTTCGCTATGCGTTGTTCTTAGAGCCCCGGTTATGCTTATCATGCTGGATCTGTGGACTTTACCCAACAAGTTTAGGTTTGACGCCTTGCTCAAGGCTGGCCACCATACGACTACCCCATACAGCAGTATGGGTCTGATAATCGCGGTATAAATCCATCTGCATATGTTGTGGGTGAGTCCCCATTTTTTGCCAATGGCTCTTTTACACGTATATAATGCAATGTACGCTTTCTTTTGTCGCTGGATAACGTTGTCCTTCCAGTTCAGCTTTTTGTCTAAAACTACGCCTAAAAATTTGGCTTTATCTGCCAGGCTTAGGCGCACCCCATTTAGTTCAGGTAGGTTCAACGATGGTATTTTGTATCGTTTGGTATATAAGACAAGCTCTACTTTATCGGAGTTGACGCTGAGTCCACATCGGGAAGCCCACAAAGAAACCTCTCGCAATGCTACCTGCATCAAGTCGCACAAAGTTTGAGGAAACTTGCCTCTGTAGATAATCGCTAGGTCATCAGCATATGCCACGACCTTCCCGCTCCCCCAACTAGTATCTCTTAATAGCGAGTTTACCGTTAGGTTCCATAGTAAGGGGAAAGGACACCACCCTGGGGCGTGCCCCTTGCGACAAATCGTGTTACCTCAACCTTCCCCAGTGAGGAGAGCACTTTCCTTCCCCTGAGCAGTTGATCAATTAGTCCCACTAGGGGTCTATTTACGTCCAGATCAGTTAAAGCAATGTTAACGGCGTCTGGACTTATGTTGTTGAATGCTCCTTCAATGTCTAGGAAGGCCACAAGACAATAATCCTTTTCGAACAAGGATGTTTCTATAGTAGAGACTAGGTTGTGTAGCGCAGTCTCCGTAGATTTACCTTTGGTGTACGCGTGTTGATAGTCCGAAATGAGATTCCTATCAATGCTTGTAGTGAGAAAATCGCTAACTATTCTCTCTACGGTCTTGAGTACGAAGGATGAAAGACTGATAGGTCTATAGTCCTTCGGCTCGTAATGAGAGGCTTTGCCTGCCTTAGGAATGAATATGACCGTGGCGCTCCTCCATGCACACGGAATATAGTTCATAGCCAAACAAGCGGTATATATGTGCCGCAGCCAGTTGACTGATACCTCCAAAGAATAGATAAGTTGAGCGGGTACAATCCCGTCTGGTCCAGCAGCCTTAAAAGGTTTAAAACTTTTGACTGCTTTCCTCACTCTCTCCTCAGTGATGGGTATATTCACAGCTTGGTTTGCTGCAGGTACTTCCGGTGCGTTTGTCATATTTCCCGGGAAATGTGTGTCCAGGAGCAGCTCTAGAGTTTCCCCTTCTGTGCTGGTCCAGGTACCATTCGGTCTCCGCAGAAAGCTAATAGCTGTTTGCGTCTTAGAAAGTACGCACCGTAGCCTGGATGTGTCCACGACACTTTCGACTCCAGTGCAGAAGTTTCTCCATGAAGTTCTCTTCGCTTGTCTCAGGACTTTTTTGTAGGTTCTTAGTTTGTCCTTGTATTCTAGCCATTGTGACCCATTATCGAAGAATTTGGCTTTGTTAAACTGTTCTCTACAGGATTTACGAAGTAGGTCCAGATCATGGGACCACCAGTGAGGTTTACGCTTACCGCGCGGTTTTGGCAATGGACAGGCCTGTTCTAAGGCTTTTGAGAAAGCCGATGTGAAGGTTTCTGCCAGACCCTCTAGCTCCATCGTTGATGAGAGGCTTTGTGGGGGCAGTTCTGGTAGTTCTCTTGCTAACAGCTCATTATGTAGTTCCCAGTTTGTATTACGTGGGTTACGTCTCGCAATGGGCTGATCGACGAAGAACTCTAACATTACTTCAATATAGCGGTGGTCTGAAAAGGAATGTTCCTCAAGAACACGCCATTTTTTAACCCACCCATAAACGCTTTCGCTACAAATAGTGAGGTCAATAACCTCTCTACGGTTTTTAGTAATAAAAGTTGGTTCATTACCTACATTGCAAACTACAAGGTTAGTTGTTAAAAGGACCTCAAAAAGTGACTCACCCCGAGTGTTTATGTCGGAACTACCCACTGCACGTGGTGGGCGTTTGCGTCTGTCCCAATTAACAGATGGCCTTTGCTTGAGTCGGCCACCAGATCCTTTACCGTCTTTTGCGGAGGAGGTTCCTCTGCGTCGTACGGCATATAAACGGAGGCTAGCGTTAATTGGGTGCCTCCGCTTGACAAACTGGCCGCTGTGATTTCACCATTGCTATAATTAGGCAAGAGAAAGATATTTAGCTCAGACTTTACTAAAATGCATGTTCTCACTTTACCTTCATCTGCAGCTCGGATGAGCTTAAACCCAGTGGCCCCCAATCCGCAAATCCTTGAGTTGTTCACCCAGGGTTCTTGGATAAGGACCACTTCGACGTCGCCTTTAGAAAGGCGACTGATGAGAGCAGCCGAGGCTGCCTTACTTTTGTGCAGGTTTATCTGGAGCAACCTCAGCATGAGCTTGCTCAGACTCCCCTGCCTCCATCACCGTGATGTTGGGATCCTCTCCGTCGCTATCCAGCAGAACATCCTCCATCGACAAATTGCCCAGAGCCCCTGCGCAATTTGACGTGGCGGAAACCAGGCTTTCGGCGTCGGAGATTTCCGCTTCCACTTCGGGCGCCTCAATGTTCGTGTCCAAAGAGGCACTCGAAAGGGATGCGCGCTGTGCGTCCCCACGGTATACGTGAATTACGACCTCCCCGAGGCCGTAAAACACTCTTCCTTTGCTCCGTCTAAGGGGCTCGAGAGCTTCCTTATTCAGGGCTAACACGACCTGTCTCCTAGGTCCTACAGCGTCCTCGACTTGGATGACACTCCAGTCCTGCGTTGGGAGAGCCGGGTTCATCAGTTGCAGCATCCTGAGAATTCTCTCAGGTTCTGCTGGAACCGCTGGAACCCATGCCCTGGCCCTTGGCCGAGCCGGAATGTCCTTCCAGTCAACGACCTCGATAATCGCCCCGGGATAGACTTGTCCCAGCTTTGCGGCTGCTGCCTTGTACAGCGCAACAGACCTTGCGTCCTCGCAAGCGAGTACCTTGATTTGGCCCTGGTACCATCCTGCATCAGAACCTCACGGCGGACTACCCGGAGACTCCATCAGCACGTCGAGAAGGGCGTTGCCGATTTCATTCCGGACGTACGGCCACTGGTCTTTAGGGATCGCAACACGGTCATTCCCTCGGTCCAGGATTCCTATAAGGATCCGGCCCTTGGCTACCTCGGCAAAGCTGGGTTTGGCTACCGCGGGGTGATTCTGGTGCCTTTTCGGCGGTGGTTTGATATCCTCATCGGACCTTTGACGTTTATATGGGGTTGCGCTTGTTGGCAGAGAACTCCGAAAATTCGGCAGTAGAGCTCGCGCCCTTTCCACCGAATTCCTGGCGTTCTCTGACAGCGTTTCCAGCGGAACACCCTCATACCTTGACAGGACTTTTGCAGCCCTTCTTTTGTTCCTGTGGAACGATCCCTTGTGGGAATCTTCTTGAGAAGGGGTCCGACCCGTAGTTGCCCTCGCGGTCGTACCCCCGGATGATGTCTTCATTATGGCTCCTTTCTCCTTTGGCTCAGTGTGACCAGATCGTGGGACCCCTGTCACAGCCGTGGGGAGAACAGTCGCCATACCGGCGTCAGACGGGCGCTCAGCATCAGCAGGCGCGTCAGTGTTCGCCGTTGCCAGCGCAACTACCTTCGCCGCCATACTGGTGCTTGCCCCCGTCCGATCACCTAAGACAGTGTTGACTGAGGTTGCCCTCTTGTCGTCCATGGGGAGGCGACCCGTCGTTTCCAACGCAGTCACTCCCCCGGTTAAAGTAGCTGTTGCGGCCCCGTTTTCCCTTGGCTCGGAGTGGCCAGGTCCAGAGACCCCTGCCACAGCCGTGGGAAAAAAGGTTGCCGTTCCGGCGCTTGGTCGGTGTCCGACAACAGCAGGCGCGTCAGGGTTCGCCGTTACCAGCGCAACTCCCTTCGCCGCCATACTATTGCCGCCCCCCACCAAGTCGCTCTTCACTTTAGCGTTGGTAGCATTGGTAGCCCTCCCTCGTTCACTAGGGCGTATGGATGCCAATGCTGTTGTCCTTCTCCCTGTGGAGGAGAACGGATTATCATTTGTTTGTTTTTTTATATTTTTGTTGTTCATCTTGTTCGTACGACCCCTTGCTAGACGAGGCCAGCTTAGGGTCACCTTATTGAAAGGGGAAAAGTGTCGTCCGCCGCGGCAGAGCCCCTTATTATATGACAAATTGCGTAATAAATTGCCCAAATAGTATAAATTGCCAATTTGGTGTGTGTTTGAACCTAGTATAAAGGTTAGCATGCTTAAAATACGTAAGTCGTTTTGTTCAACAAATTTAAGTAGATAACTAAGCAGTTGTTTGCATCAGAGCGACAATTTTTGAGATAGTTATTAAAACTGTTTAAAGGTTGTCAAACGTTGTTTCTCGTTGTATATCCTTTAATTCTAGAGTTAAATTGATAAATAACGTGTACGAATTTGTTTAACGCATTTGTTTTGGTTACTCGACGTCTCCGTTCTCGTGTAGCCTACATATTGCGTTTTTTTTTTTAATTTGCTTACCGGACTAAAGGTTAGCATGCTTAAAATACGTAAGTCGTTTTGTTCAACAAATTTGAGTAGATAACTCATCAGTTGTTTGCATCAGAGCGACAATTTTTGAGATAGTTATTAAAACTGTTTAAAGGTTGTCAAACGTTGTTTCTCGTTGTATATCCTTTAATTCTAGAGTTAAATTGATAAATAACGTGTACGAATTTGTTTAACGCATTTGTTTTGGTTACTCGACATCTCCGTTCTCGTGTAGCCTACATATTGCGTTTTTTTTTTTTAATTTGCTTACCGGGCTAAAGGTTAGCATGCTTAAAATACGTAAGTCGTTTTGTTCAGCAAATTTAAGTAGATAACTCAGCAGTTGTTTGCATCAGAGCGCCAATTTTTGAGATAGTTATTAAAACTGTTTAAAGGTTGTCAAACGTTGTTTCTCGTTGTATATCCTTTAATTCTAGAGTTAAATTGATAAATAACGTGTACGAATTTGTTTAACGCATTTGTTTTGGTTACTCGACGTCTCCGTTCTCCTGTGGCCTACATATTGCTTTTTTTTTTTAATTTGCTTACCGGGCTAAAGGTTAGCATGTTTAAAATACGTAAGTCGTTTTGTTCAACAAATTTAAGTAGATAACTCATCAGTTGTTTGCATTAGAGCGACAATTTTTGAGATAGTTATTAAAACTGTTTAAAGGTTGTCAAACGTTGTTTCTCGTTGTATATCCTTTAATTCTAGAGTTAAATTGATAAATAACGTGTACGAATTTGTTTAACGCATTTGTTTTGGTTACTCGACGTCTCCGTTCTCGTGTAGCCTACATATTGCGTTTTTTTTTTAATTTGCTTACCGGGCTAAAGGTTAGCTTGTTTAAAATACGTAAGTCGTTTTGTTCAACAAATTTGAGTAGATAACTCAGCAGTTGTTTGCATCAGAGCGATAATTTTTGAGATAGTTATTAAAACGGTTTAAAGGTTGTCAAACGTTGTTTCTCGTTGTATATCCTTTAATTCTAGAGTTAAATTGATAAATAACGTGTACGAATTTGTTTAACGCATTTGTTTTGGTTACTCGACGTCTCCGTTCTCGTGTAGCCTACATATTGCGTTTTTTTTTAATTTGCTTACCGGGCTAAAGGTTAGCATGTTTAAAATACGTAAGTCGTTTTGTTCAACAAATTTAAATAGATAACTCATCAGTTGTTTGCATCAGAGCGACAATTTTTGAGATAGTTATTAAAACTGTTTAAAGGTTGTCAAACGTTGTTTCTCGTTGTATATCCTTTAATTCTAGAGTTAAATTGGTAAATAACGTGTACGAATTTGTTTAACGCATTTGTTTTGGTTACTCAACGTCTCCGTTCTCGTGTAGCCTACATATTGCGTTTTTTTAAATTTGCTTACCGGGCTAAAGGTTAGCATGCTTAAAATACGTAAGTCGTTTTGTTCAACAAATTTAAGTAGATAACTCATCAGTTGTTTGCATCAGAGCGAAAATTTTTGAGATAGTTTTTAAAACTGTTTAAAGGTTGTCAAACGTTGTTTCTCGTTGTATATCCTTTAATTCTAGAGTTAAATTGATAAATAACGTGTACGAATTTGTTTAACGCATTTGTTTTGGTTACTCGACGTCTCCGTTCTCGTGCAGCCTACAATTGCGTTTTTTTTAATTTGCTTACCGGGCTAAAGGTTAGCATGCTTAAAATACGTAAGTCGTTTTGTTCAGCAAATTTAAGTAGATAACTCAGCAGTTGTTTGCATCAGAGCGCCAATTTTTGAGATAGTTATTAAAACTGTTTAAAGGTTGTCAAACGTTGTTTCTCGTTGTATATCCTTTAATTCTAGAGTTAAATTGATAAATAACGTGTACGAATTTGTTTAACGCATTTGTTTTGGTTACTCGACGTCTCCGTTCTCCTGTGGCCTACATATTGCTTTTTTTTTTTAATTTGCTTACCGGGCTAAAGGTTAGCATGTTTAAAATACGTAAGTCGTTTTGTTCAACAAATTTAAGTAGATAACTCATCAGTTGTTTGCATTAGAGCGACAATTTTTGAGATAGTTATTAAAACTGTTTAAAGGTTGTCAAACGTTGTTTCTCGTTGTATATCCTTTAATTCTAGAGTTAAATTGATAAATAACGTGTACGAATTTGTTTAACGCATTTGTTTTGGTTACTCGACGTCTCCGTTCTCGTGTAGCCTACATATTGCGTTTTTTTTTTAATTTGCTTACCGGGCTAAAGGTTAGCTTGTTTAAAATACGTAAGTCGTTTTGTTCAACAAATTTGAGTAGATAACTCAGCAGTTGTTTGCATCAGAGCGATAATTTTTGAGATAGTTATTAAAACGGTTTAAAGGTTGTCAAACGTTGTTTCTCGTTGTATATCCTTTAATTCTAGAGTTAAATTGATAAATAACGTGTACGAATTTGTTTAACGCATTTGTTTTGGTTACTCGACGTCTCCGTTCTCGTGTAGCCTACATATTGCGTTTTTTTTTAATTTGCTTACCGGGCTAAAGGTTAGCATGTTTAAAATACGTAAGTCGTTTTGTTCAACAAATTTAAATAGATAACTCATCAGTTGTTTGCATCAGAGCGACAATTTTTGAGATAGTTATTAAAATTGTTTAAAGGTTGTCAAACGTTGTTTCTCGTTGTATATCCTTTAATTCTAGAGTTAAATTGGTAAATAACGTGTACGAATTTGTTTAACGCATTTGTTTTGGTTACTCAACGTCTCCGTTCTCGTGTAGCCTACATATTGCGTTTTTTTAAATTTGCTTACCGGGCTAAAGGTTAGCATGCTTAAAATACGTAAGTCGTTTTGTTCAACAAATTTAAGTAGATAACTCATCAGTTGTTTGCATCAGAGCGAAAATTTTTGAGATAGTTTTTAAAATTGTTTAAAGGTTGTCAAACGTTGTTTCTCGTTGTATATCCTTTAATTCTAGAGTTAAATTGATAAATAACGTGTACGAATTTGTTTAACGCATTTGTTTTGGTTACTCGACCTCTCCGTTCTCGTGCAGCCTACAATTGCGTTTTTTTTAATTTGCTTACCGGGCTAAAGGTTAGCATGCTTAAAATACGTAAGTCGTTTTGTTCAACAAATTTAAGTAGATAACTCATCAGTTGTTTGCATCAGAGCGACAATTTTTGAGATAGTTATTAAAACTGTTTAAAGGTTGTCAAACGTTGTTTCTCGTTGTATATCCTTTAATTCTAGAGTTAAATTGATAAATAACGTGTACGAATTTGTTTAACGCATTTGTTTTGGTTACTCGACGTCTCCGTTCTCGTGTAGCCTACATATTGCGTTTTTTTTAATTTGCTTACCGGGCTAAAGGTTAGCATGCTTAAAATACGTAGGTCGTTTTGTTCAACAAATTTAAGTAGATAACTCATCAGTTGTTTGCATCAGAGCGACAATTTTTGAGATAGTTATTAAAACTGTTTAAAGGTTGTCAAACGTTGTTTCTCGTTGTATATCCTTTAATTCTAGAGTTAAATTGATAAATAACGTGTACGAATTTGTTTAACGCATTTGTTTTGGTTACTCGACGTCTCCGTTCTCGTGTAGCCTACATATTGCGTTTTTTTTTTAATTTGCTTACCGGGCTAAAGGTTAGCATGCTTAAAATACGTAAGTCGTTTTGTTCAACAAATTTAAGTAGATAACTCATCAGTTGTTTGCATCAGAGCGATAATTTTTGAGATAGTTATTAAAACTGTTTAAAGGTTGTCAAACGTTGTTTCTCGTTGTATATCCTTTAATTCTAGAGTTAAATTGATAAATAACGTGTACGAATTTGTTTAACGCATTCGTTTTGGTTACTCGACGTCTCCATTCTCGTGTAGCCTACATATTGCGTTTTTTTTTTAATTTGCTTACCGGGCTAAAGGTTAGCATGCTTAGAATACGTAAGTCGTTTTGTTCAACAAATTTAAGTAGATAACTCATCAGTTGTTTGCATCAGAGCGACAATTTTTGAGATAGTTATTAAAACTGTTTAAAGGTTGTCAAACGTTGTTTCTCGTTGTATATCCTTTAATTCTAGAGTTAAATTGATAAATAACGTGTACGAATTTGTTTAACGTATTTGTTTTGGTTACTCGACGTCTCCGTTCTCGTGTAGCCTACATATTGCGTTTTTTTTTTAATTTGCTTACCGGGCTAAAGGTTAGCATGTTTAAAATACGTAAGTCCTTTTGTTCAACAAATTTGAGTAGATAACTCATCAGTCGTTTGCATCAGAGCGACAATTTTTGAGATAGTTATTAAAACTGTTTAAAGGTTATCAAACGTTGTTTCTCGTTGTATATCCTTTAATTCTAGAGTTAAATTGATAAATAACGTGTACGAATTTGTTTAACGCATTTGTTTTGGTTACTCGACGTCTCCGTTCTCGTGTAGCCTACATATTGCGTTTTTTTTTAATTTGCTTACCGGGCTAAAGGTTAGCATGCTTCAAATACGTAAGTCGTTTTGTTCAACAAATTTAAGTAGATAACTCATCAGTTGTTTGCATCAGAGCGACAATTTTTGAGATAGTTTTTAAAACTGTTTAAAGGTTGTCAAACGTTGTTTCTCGTTGTATATCCTTTAATTCTAGAGTTAAATTGATAAATAACGTGTACGAATTTGTTTAACGCATTTGTTTTGGTTACTCGACGTCTCCGTTCTCGTGTAGCCTACATAATGCGTTTTTTTTTTAATTTGCTTACCGGGCTAAAAGTTAGCATGCTTAAAATACGTAAGTCGTTTTGTTCAACAAATTTAAGTAGATAACTCATCAGTTGTTTGCATCAGAGCGACAATTTTTGAGATAGTTATTAAAACTGTTTAAAGGTTGTCAAACGTTGTTTCTCGTTGTATATCCTTTAATTCTAGAGTTAAATTGATAAATAACGTGTACGAATTTGTTTAACGCATTTGTTTTGGTTACTCGACGTCTCCGTTCTCGTGTAGCCTACATATTGCGTTTTATTTTTTTAATTTGCTTACCGGGCTAAAGGTTAGCATGCTTAAAATTCGTAAGTCGTTTTGTTCAACAAATTTAAGTAGATAACTCATCAGTTGTTTGCATCAGAGCGACAATTTTTGAGATAGTTATTAAAACTGTTTAAAGGTTGTCAAACGTTGTTTCTCGTTGTATATCCTTTAATTCTAGAGTTAAATTGATAAATAACGTGTACGAATTTGTTTAACGCATTTGTTTTGGTTACTCGACGTCTCCGTTCTCGTGTAGCCTACATATTGCGTTTTTTTTTTAATTTGCTTACCGGGCTAAAGGTTAGCATGCTTAAAATACGCAAGTCGTTTTGTTCAACAAATTTAAGTAGATAACTCATCAGTTGTTTGCATCAGAGCGATAATTTTTGAGATAGTTATTAAAACTGTTTAAAGGTTGTCAAACGTTGTTTCTCGTTGTATATCCTTTAATTCTAGAGTTAAATTGATAAATAACGTGTACGAATTTGTTTAACGCATTTGTTTTGGTTACTCTACGTCTCCGTTCTCGTGTAGCCTACATATTGCGTTTTTTTTTAATTTGCTTACCGGGCTAAAGGTTAGCATGCTTAAAATACGTAAGTCGTTTTGTTCAACAAATTTAAGTAGATAACTTATCAGTTGTTTGCATCAGAGCGACAATTTTTGAGATAGTTATTAAAACTGTTTAAAGGTTGTCAAACGTTGTTTCTCGTTGTATATCCTTTAATTCTAGAGTTAAATTGATAAATAACGTGTACGAATTTGTTTAACGCATTTGTTTTGGTTACTCTACGTCTCCGTTCTCGTGTAGCCTACATATTGCGTTTTTTTTTAATTTGCTTACCGGGCTAAAGGTTAGCATGCTTAAAATACGTAAGTCGTTTTGTTCAACAAATTTAAGTAGATAACTCATCAGTTGTTTGCATCAGAGCGACAATTTTTGAGATAGTTATTAAAACTGTTTAAAGGTTGTCAAACGTTGTTTCTCGTTGTATATCCTTTAATTCTAGAGTTAAATTGATAAATAACGTGTACGAATTTGTTTAACGCATTTGTTTTGGTTACTCGACGTCTCCGTTCTCGTGTAGCCTACATATTGCGTTTTTTTTTAATTTGCTTACCGGGCTAAAGGTTAGCATGCTTAAAATACGTAGGTCGTTTTGTTCAACAAATTTAAGTAGATAACTCATCAGTTGTTTGCATCAGAGCGACAATTTTTGAGATAGTTATTAAAACTGTTTAAAGGTTGTCAAACGTTGTTTCTCGTTGTATATCCTTTAATTCTAGAGTTAAATTGATAAATAACGTGTACGAATTTGTTTAACGCATTTGTTTTGGTTACTCGACGTCTCCGTTCTCGTGTAGCCTACATATTGCGTTTTTTTTTTAATTTGCTTACCGGGCTAAAGGTTAGCATGCTTAAAATACGTAAGTCGTTTTGTTCAACAAATTTAAGTAGATAACTCATCAGTTGTTTGCATCAGAGCGATAATTTTTGAGATAGTTATTAAAACTGTTTAAAGGTTGTCAAACGTTGTTTCTCGTTGTATATCCTTTAATTCTAGAGTTAAATTGATAAATAACGTGTACGAATTTGTTTAACGCATTTGTTTTGGTTACTCGACGTCTCCATTCTCGTGTAGCCTACATATTGCGTTTTTTTTTAATTTGCTTACCGGGCTAAAGGTTAGCATGCTTAGAATACGTAAGTCGTTTTGTTCAACAAATTTAAGTAGATAACTCATCAGTTGTTTGCATCAGAGCGACAATTTTTGAGATAGTTATTAAAACTGTTTAAAGGTTGTCAAACGTTGTTTCTCGTTGTATATCCTTTAATTCTAGAGTTAAATTGATAAATATCGTGTACGAATTTGTTTAACGTATTTGTTTTGGTTACTCGACGTCTCCGTTCTCGTGTAGCCTACATATTGCGTTTTTTTTTTAATTTGCTTACCGGCCTAAAGGTTAGCATGTTTAAAATACGTAAGTCGTTTTGTTCAACAAATTTGAGTAGATAACTCATCAGTTGTTTGCATCAGAGCGACAATTTTTGAGATAGTTATTAAAACTGTTTAAAGGTTATCAAACGTTGTTTCTCGTTGTATATCCTTTAATTCTAGAGTTAAATTGATAAATAACGTGTACGAATTTGTTTAACGCATTTGTTTTGGTTACTCGACGTCTCCGTTCTCGTGTAGCCTACATATTGCGTTTTTTTTAATTTGCTTACCGGGCTAAAGGTTAGCATGCTTAAAATACGTAAGTCGTTTTGTTCAACAAATTTAAGTCGATAACTCATCAGTTGTTTGCATCAGAGCGACAATTTTTGAGATAGTTTTTAAAACTGTTTAAAGGTTGTCAAACGTTGTTTCTCGTTGTATATCCTTTAATTCTAGAGTTAAATTGATAAATAACGTGTACGAATTTGTTTAACGCATTTGTTTTGGTTACTCGACGTCTCCGTTCTCGTGTAGCCTACATAATGCGTTTTTTTTTTAATTTGCTTACCGGGCTAAAGGTTAGCATGCTTAAAATACGTAAGTCGTTTTGTTCAACAAATTTAAGTAGATAACTCATCAGTTGTTTGCATCAGAGCGACAATTTTTGAGATAGTTATTAAAACTGTTTAAAGGTTGTCAAACGTTGTTTCTCGTTGTATATCCTTTAATTCTAGAGTTAAATTGATAAATAACGTGTACGAATTTGTTTAACGCATTTGTTTTGGTTACTCGACGTCTCCGTTCTCGTGTAGCCTACATATTGCGTTTTTTTTTTTTAATTTGCTTACCGGGCTAAAGGTTAGCATGCTTAAAATTCGTAAGTCGTTTTGTTCAACAAATTTAAGTAGATAACTCATCAGTTGTTTGCATCAGAGCGACAATTTTTGAGATAGTTATTAAAACTGTTTAAAGGTTGTCAAACGTTGTTTCTCGTTGTATAACCTTTAATTCTAGAGTTAAATTGATAAATAACGTGTACGAATTTGTTTAACGCATTTGTTTTGGTTACTCGACGTCTCCGTTCTCGTGTAGCCTACATATTGCGTTTTTTTTTAATTTGCTTACCGGGCTAAAGGTTAGCATGCTTAAAATACGTAAGTCGTTTTGTTCAACAAATTTAAGTAGATAAATCATCAGTTGTTTGCATCAGAGCGATAATTTTTGAGATAGTTATTAAAACTGTTTAAAGGTTGTCAAACGTTGTTTCTCGTTGTATATCCTTTAATTCTAGAGTTAAATTGATAAATAACGTGTACGAATTTGTTTAACGCATTTGTTTTGGTTACTCTACGTCTCCGTTCTCGTGTAGCCTACATATTGCGTTTTTTTTTTAATTTGCTTACCGGGCTAAAGGTTAGCATGCTTAAAATACGTAAGTCGTTTTGTTCAACAAATTTAAGTAGATAACTTATCAGTTGTTTGCATCAGAGCGACAATTTTTGAGATAGTTATTAAAACTGTTTAAAGGTTGTCAAACGTTGTTTCTCGTTATATATCCTTTAATTCTAGAGTTAAATTTATAAATAACGTGTACGAATTTGTTTAACGTATTTGTTTTGGTTACTCGACGTCTCCGTTCTCGTGTAGCCTACATATTGCGTTTTTTTTTTTAATTTGCTTACCGGGCTAAAGGTTAGCATGTTTAAAATACGTAAGTCGTTTTGTTCAACAAATTTGAGTAGATAACTCATCAGTTGTTTGCATCAGAGCGACAATTTTTGAGATAGTTATTAAAACTGTTTAAAGGTTGCCAAACGTTGTTTCTCGTTGTATATCCTTTAATTCTAGAGTTAAATTGATAAATAACGTGTACGAATTTGTTTAGCGCATTTGTTTTGGTTACTCGACGTCTCCGTTCTCGTGTAGCCTACATATTGCGTTTTTTTTAATTTGCTTACCGGGCTAAAGGTTAGCATGCTTAAAATACGTAAGTCGTTTTGTTCAACAAATTTGAGTAGATAACTCAGCAGTTGTTTGCATCAGAGCGGCAATTTTTGAGATAGTTATTAAAACTGTTTAAAGGTTGTCAAACGTTGCTTCTCGTTGTATATCCTTTAATTCTAGAGTTAAATTGATAAATAAGGTGTACGAATTTGTTTAACGCATTTGTTTTGGTTACTCGACGTCTCCGTGCTCGTGTAGCCTACATATTGCGTTTTTTTTTTTAATTTCCTTACCGGGCTAAAGGTTAGCATGTTTAAAATACGTAAGTCGTTTTGTTCAACAAATTTGAGTAGATAACTTAGCAGTTGTTTGCATCAGAGCGACAATTTTTGAGATAGTTATTAAAACTGTTTAAAGGTTGTCAAACTTTGTTTCTCGTTGTATATCCTTTAATTCTAGAGTTAAATTGATAAATAACGTGTACGAATTTGTTTAACGCATTTGTTTTGGTTACTCGACATCTCCGTTCTCGTGTAGCCTACATATTGCGTTTTTTTTAATTTGCTTACCGGGCTAAAGGTTAGCATGTTTAAAATACGTTAGTCTTTTTGTTCAAAAAATTTGAGTAGATAACTCAGCAGTTGTTTGCATCAGAGCGACAATTTTTGAGATAGTTATTAAAACTGTTTAAAGGTTGTCAAACGCTGTTTCTCGTTGTATATCCTTTAATTCTAGAGTTAAATTGATAAATAACGTGTACGAATTTGTTTAACGCATTTGTTTTGGTTACTCGACGTCTCCGTTCTCGTGTAGCCTACATAATGCGTTTTTTTTTTAATTTGCTTACCGGGCTAAAGGTTAGCATGCTTAAAATACGTAAGTCGTTTTGTTCAACAAATTTAAGTAGATAACTCATCAGTTGTTTGCATCAGAGCGACAATTTTTGAGATAGTTATTAAAACTGTTTAAAGGTTGTCAAACGTTGTTTCTTGTTGTATATCCTTTAATTCTAGAGTTAAATTGATAAATAACGTGTACGAATTTGTTTAACGCATTTGTTTTGGTTACTCGACGTCTCCGTTCTCGTGTAGCCTACATATTGCGTTTTTTTTTTTTAATTTGCTTACCGGGCTAAAGGTTAGCATGCTTAAAATTCGTAAGTCGTTTTGTTCAACAAATTTAAGTAGATAACTCATCAGTTGTTTGCATCAGAGCGACAATTTTTGAGATAGTTATTAAAACTGTTTAAAGGTTGTCAAACGTTGTTTCTCGTTGTATATCCTTTAATTCTAGAGTTAAATTGAAAAATAACGTGTACGAATTTGTTTAACGCATTTGTTTTGGTTACTCGACGTCTCCGTTCTCGTGTAGCCTACATATTGCGTTTTTTTTTTAATTTGCTTACCGGGCTAAAGGTTAGCATGTTTAAAATACGTAAGTCGTTTTGTTCAACAAATTTAAGTAGATAACTCATCAGTTGTTTGCATCAGAGCGATAATTTTTGAGATAGTTATTAAAACTGTTTAAAGGTTGTCAAACGTTGTTTCTCGTTGTATATCCTTTAATTCTAGAGTTAAATTGATAAATAACGTGTACGAATTTGTTTAACGCATTTGTTTTGGTTACTCTACGTCTCCGTTCTCGTGTAGCCTACATATTGCGTTTTTTTTAAATTTGCTTACCGGGCTAAAGGTTAGCATGCTTAAAATACGTAAGTCGTTTTGTTCAACAAATTTAAGTAGATAACTTATCAGTTGTTTGCATCAGAGCGACAATTTTTGAGATAGTTATTAAAACTGTTTAAAGGTTGTCAAACGTTGTTTCTCGTTGTTTCTCGTAGTATATCCTTTAATTCTAGAGTTAAATTGATAAATAACGTGTACGAATTTGTTTAACGCATTTGTTTTGGTTACTCTACGTCTCCGTTCTCGTGTGGCCTACATATTGCGTTTTTTTTTAATTTGCTTACCGGGCTAAAGGTTAGCATGCTTAAAATACGTAAGTCGTTTTGTTCAACAAATTTAAGTAGATAACTCATCAGTTGTTTGCATCAGAGCGACAATTTTTGAGATAGTTATTAAAACTGTTTAAAGGTTGTCAAACGTTGTTTCTCGTTGTATATCCTTTAATTCTAGAGTTAAATTGATAAATAACGTGTACGAATTTGTTTAACGCATTTGTTTTGGTTACTCGACGTCTCCATTCTCGTGTAGCCTACATATTGCGTTTTTTTTTAATTTGCTTACCGGGCTAAAGGTTAGCATGCTTAGAATACGTAGGTCGTTTTGTTCAACAAATTTAAGTAGATAACTCATCAGTTGTTTGCATCAGAGCGATAATTTTTGAGATAGTTATTAAAACTGTTTAAAGGTTGTCAAACGTTGTTTCTCGTTGTATATCCTTTAATTCTAGAGTTAAATTGATAAATAACGTGTACGAATTTGTTTAACGCATTTGTTTTGGTTACTCTACGTCTCCGTTCTCGTGTAGCCTACATATTGCGTTTTTTTTTAATTTGCTTACCGGGCTAAAGGTTAGCATGCTTAAAATACGTAAGTCGTTTTGTTCAACAAATTTAAGTAGATAACTTATCAGTTGTTTGCATCAGAGCGATAATTTTTGAGATAGTTATTAAAACTGTTTAAAGGTTGTCAAACGTTGTTTCTCGTTGTATATCCTTTAATTCTAGAGTTAAATTGATAAATAACGTGTACGAATTTGTTTAACGCATTTGTTTTGGTTACTCTACGTCTCCGTTCTCGTGTAGCCTACATATTGCGTTTTTTTTTTAATTTGCTTACCGGGCTAAAGGTTAGCATGTTTAAAATACGTAAGTCGTTTTGTTCAACAAATTTAAGTAGATAACTCATCAGTTGTTTGCATCAGAGCGATAATTTTTGAGATAGTTATTAAAACTGTTTAAAGGTTGTCAAACGTTGTTTCTCGTTGTATATCCTTTAATTCTAGAGTTAAATTGATAAATAACGTGTACGAATTTGTTTAACGCATTTGTTTTGGTTACTCGACGTCTCCGTTCTCGTGTAGCCTACATAATGCGTTTTTTTTTTAATTTGCTTACCGGGCTAAAGGTTAGCATGCTTAAAATACGTAAGTCGTTTTGTTCAACAAATTTAAGTAGATAACTCATCAGTTGTTTGCATCAGAGCGACAATTTTTGAGATAGTTATTAAAACTGTTTAAAGGTTGTCAAACGTTGTTTCTCGTTGTATATCCTTTAATTCTAGAGTTAAATTGATAAATAACGTGTACGAATTTGTTTAACGCATTTGTTTTGGTTACTCGACGTCTCCGTTCTCGTGTAGCCTACATATTGCGTTTTTTTTTTAATTTGCTTACCGGGCTAAAGGTTAGCATGCTTAAAATACGTAAGTCGTTTTGTTCAACAAATTTAAGTAGATAACTCATCAGTTGTTTGCATCAGAGCGATAATTTTTGAGATAGTTATTAAAACTGTTTAAAGGTTGTCAAACGTTGTTTCTCGTTGTATATCCTTTAATTCTAGAGTTAAATTGATAAATAACGTGTACGAATTTGTTTAACGCATTTGTTTTGGTTACTCTACGTCTCCGTTCTCGTGTAGCCTACATATTGCGTTTTTTTTAAATTTGCTTACCGGGCTAAAGGTTAGCATGCTTAAAATACGTAAGTCGTTTTGTTCAACAAATTTAAGTAGATAACTTATCAGTTGTTTTCATCAGAGCGACAATTTTTGAGATAGTTATTAAAACTGTTTAAAGGTTGTCAAACGTTGTTTCTCGTTGTTTCTCGTTGTATATCCTTTAATTCTAGAGTTAAATTGATAAATAACGTGTACGAATTTGTTTAACGCATTTGTTTTGGTTACTCTACGTCTCCGTTCTCGTGTAGCCTACATATTGCGTTTTTTTTTAATTTGCTTACCGGGCTAAAGGTTAGCATGCTTAAAATACGTAAGTCGTTTTGTTCAACAAATTTAAGTAGATAACTCATCAGTTGTTTGCATCAGAGCGACAATTTTTGAGATAGTTATTAAAACTGTTTAAAGGTTGTCAAACGTTGTTTCTCGTTGTATATCCTTTAATTCTAGAGTTAAATTGATAAATAACGTGTACGAATTTGTTTAACGCATTTGTTTTGGTTACTCGACGTCTCCGTTCTCGTGTAGCCTACATATTGCGTTTTTTTTTAATTTGCTTACCGGGCTAAAGGTTAGCATGCTTAAAATACGTAGGTCGTTTTGTTCAACAAATTTAAGTAGATAACTCATCAGTTGTTTGCATCAGAGCGACAATTTTTGAGATAGTTATTAAAACTGTTTAAAGGTTGTCAAACGTTGTTTCTCGTTGTATATCCTTTAATTCTAGAATTAAATTGATAAATAACGTGTACGAATTTGTTTAACGCATTTGTTTTGGTTACTCGACGTCTCCGTTCTCGTGTAGCCTACATATTGCGTTTTTTTTTTAATTTGCTTACCGGGCTAAAGGTTAGCATGCTTAAAATACGTAAGTCGTTTTGTTCAACAAATTTAATTAGATAACTCATCAGTTGTTTGCATCAGAGCGATAATTTTTGAGATAGTTATTAAAACTGTTTAAAGGTTGTCAAACGTTGTTTCTCGTTGTATATCCTTTAATTCTAGAGTTAAATTGATAAATAACGTGTACGAATTTGTTTAACGCATTTGTTTTGGTTACTCGACGTCTCCATTCTCGTGTAGCCTACATATTGCGTTTTTTTTTAATTTGCTTACCGGGCTAAAGGTTAGCATGCTTAGAATACGTAAGTCGTTTTGTTCAACAAATTTAAGTAGATAATTCATCAGTTGTTTGCATCAGAGCGACAATTTTTGAGATAGTTATTAAAACTGTTTAAAGGTTGTCAAACGTTGTTTCTCGTTGTATATCCTTTAATTCTAGAGTTAAATTGATAAATAACGTGTACGAATTTGTTTAACGTATTTGTTTTGGTTACTCGACGTCTCTGTTCTCGTGTAGCCTACATATTGCGTTTTTTTTTTTAATTTGCTTACCGGGCTAAAGGTTAGCATGTTTAAAATACGTAAGTCATTTTGTTCAACAAATTTGAGTAGATAACTCATCAGTTGTTTGCATCAGAGCGACAATTTTTGAGATAGTTATTAAAACTGTTTAAAGGTTATCAAACGTTGTTTCTCGTTGTATATCCTTTAATTCTAGAGTTAAATTGATAAATAACGTGTACGAATTTGTTTAACGCATTTGTTTTGGTTACTCGACGTCTCCGTTCTCGTGTAGCCTACATATTGCGTTTTTTTTAATTTGCTTACCGGGCTAAAGGTTAGCATGCTTAAAATACGTAAGTCGTTTTGTTCAACAAATTTAAGTAGATAACTCATCAGTTGTTTGCATCAGAGCGACAATTTTTGAGATAGTTTTTAAAACTGTTTAAAGGTTGTCAAACGTTGTTTCTCGTTGTATATCCTTTAATTCTAGAGTTAAATTGATAAATAACGTGTACGAATTTGTTTAATGCATTTGTTTTGGTTACTCGACGTCTCCGTTCTCGTGTAGCCTACATAATGCGTTTTTTTTTAATTTGCTTACCGGGCTAAAAGTTAGCATGCTTAAAATACGTAAGTCGTTTTGTTCAACAAATTTAAGTAGATAACTCATCAGTTGTTTGCATCAGAGCGACAATTTTTGAGATAGTTATTAAAACTGTTTAAAGGTTGTCAAACGTTGTTTCTCGTTGTATATCCTTTAATTCTAGAGTTAAATTGATAAATAACGTGTACGAATTTGTTTAACGAATTTGTTTTGGTTACTCGACGTCTCCGTTCTCGTGTAGCCTACATATTGCGTTTTTTTTTTTAATTTGCTTACCGGGCTAAAGGTTAGCATGCTTAAAATTCGTAAGTCGTTTTGTTCAACAAATTTAAGTAGATAACTCATCAGTTGTTTGCATCAGAGCGACAATTTTTGAGATAGTTATTAAAACTGTTTAAAGGTTGTCAAACGTCGTTTCTCGTTGTATATCCTTTAATTCTAGAGTTAAATTGATAAATAACGTGTACGAATTTGTTTAACGCATTTGTTTTGGTTACTCGACGTCTCCGTTCTCGTGTAGCCTACATATTGCGTTTTTTTTTTAATTTGCTTACCGGGCTAAAGGTTAGCATGCTTAAAATACGTAAGTCGTTTTGTTCAACAAATTTAAGTAGATAACTCATCAGTTGTTTGCATCAGAGCGATAATTTTTGAGATAGTTATTAAAATTGTTTAAAGGTTGTCAAACGTTGTTTCTCGTTGTATATCCTTTAATTCTAGAGTTAAATTGATAAATAACGTGTACGAATTTGTTTAACGCATTTGTTTTGGTTACTCTACGTCTCCGTTCTCGTGTAGCCTACATATTGCGTTTTTTTTTAATTTGCTTACCGGGCTAAAGGTTAGCATGCTTAAAATACGTAAGTCGTTTTGTTCAACAAATTTAAGTAGATAACTGATCAGTTGTTTGCATCAGAGCGACAATTTTTGAGATAGTTATTAAAACTGTTTAAAGGTTGTCAAACGTTGTTTCTCGTTATATATCCTTTAATTCTAGAGTTAAATTTATAAATAACGTGTACGAATTTGTTTAACGTATTTGTTTTGGTTACTCGACGTCTCCGTTCTCGTGTAGCCTACATATTGCGTTTTTTTTTTTAATTTGCTTACCGGGCTAAAGGTTAGCATGTTTAAAATACGTAAGTCGTTTTGTTCAACAAATTTGAGTAGATAACTCATCAGTTGTTTGCATCAGAGCGACAATTTTTGAGATAGTTATTAAAACTGTTTAAAGGTTGCCAAACGTTGTTTCTCGTTGTATATCCTTTAATTCTAGAGTTAAATTGATAAATAACGTGTACGAATTTGTTTAGCGCATTTGTTTTGGTTACTCGACGTCTCCGTTCTCGTGTAGCCTACATATTGCGTTTTTTTTAATTTGCTTACCGGGCTAAAGGTTAGCATGCTTAAAATACGTAAGTCGTTTTGTTCAACAAATTTGAGTAGATAACTCAGCAGTTGTTTGCATCAGAGCGGCAATTTTTGAGATAGTTATTAAAACTGTTTAAAGGTTGTCAAACGTTGCTTCTCGTTGTATATCCTTTAATTCTAGAGTTAAATTGATAAATAAGGTGTACGAATTTGTTTAACGCATTTGTTTTGGTTACTCGACGTCTCCGTGCTCGTGTAGCCTACATATTGCGTTTTTTTTTTTAATTTCCTTACCGGGCTAAAGGTTAGCATGTTTAAAATACGTAAGTCGTTTTGTTCAACAAATTTGAGTAGATAACTTAGCAGTTGTTTGCATCAGAGCGACAATTTTTGAGATAGTTATTAAAACTGTTTAAAGGTTGTCAAACGTTGTTTCTCGTTGTATATCCTTTAATTCTAGAGTTAAATTGATAAATAACGTGTACGAATTTGTTTAACGCATTTGTTTTGGTTACTCGACGTCTCCGCGCTCGTGTAGCCTACATATTGCGTTTTTTTTTAATTTGCTTACCGGGCTAAAGGTTAGCATGCTTAAAATACGTAAGTCGTTTTGTTCAACAAATTTAAGTAGATAACTCATCAGTTGTTTGCATCAGAGCGACAATTTTTGAGATAGTTATTAAAACTGTTTAAAGGTTGTCAAACGTTGTTTCTCGTTGTATATCCTTTAATTCTAGAGTTAAATTGATAAATAACGTGTACGAATTTGTTTAACGCATTTGTTTTGGTTACTCGACGTCTCCGTTCTCGTGTAGCCTACATATTGCGTTTTTTTTTAATTTGCTTACCGGGCTAAAGGTTAGCATGCTTAAAATACGTAGGTCGTTTTGTTCAACAAATTTAAGTAGATAACTCATCAGTTGTTTGCATCAGAGCGACAATTTTTGAGATAGTTATTAAAACTGTTTAAAGGTTGTCAAACGTTGTTTCTCGTTGTATATCCTTTAATTCTAGAGTTAAATTGATAAATAACGTGTACGAATTTGTTTAACGCATTTATTTTGGTTACTCGACGTCTCCGTTCTCGTGTAGCCTACATATTGCGTTTTTTTTTTAATTTGCTTACCGGGCTAAAGGTTAGCATGCTTAAAATACGTAAGTCGTTTTGTTCAACAAATTTAATTAGATAACTCATCAGTTGTTTGCATCAGAGCGATAATTTTTGAGATAGTTATTAAAACTGTTTAAAGGTTGTCAAACGTTGTTTCTCGTTGTATATCCTTTAATTCTAGAGTTAAATTGATAAATAACGTGTACGAATTTGTTTAACGCATTTGTTTTGGTTACTCGACGTCTCCATTCTCGTGTAGCCTACATATTGCGTTTTTTTTTAATTTGCTTACCGGGCTAAAGGTTAGCATGCTTAGAATACGTAAGTCGTTTTGTTCAACAAATTTAAGTAGATAACTCATCAGTTGTTTGCATCAGAGCGACAATTTTTGAGATAGTTATTAAAACTGTTTAAAGGTTGTCAAACGTTGTTTCTCGTTGTATATCCTTTAATTCTAGAGTTAAATTGATAAATAACGTGTACGAATTTGTTTAACGTATTTGTTTTGGTTACTCGACGTCTCCGTTCTCGTGTAGCCTACATATTGCGTTTTTTTTTTTAATTTGCTTACCGGGCTAAAGGTTAGCATGTTTAAAATACGTAAGTCATTTTGTTCAACAAATTTGAGTAGATAACTCATCAGTTGTTTGCATCAGAGCGACAATTTTTGAGATAGTTATTAAAACTGTTTAAAGGTTATCAAACGTTGTTTCTCGTTGTATATCCTTTAATTCTAGAGTTAAATTGATAAATAACGTGTACGAATTTGTTTAACGCATTTGTTTTGGTTACTCGACGTCTCCGTTCTCGTGTAGCCTACATATTGCGTTTTTTTTAATTTGCTTACCGGGCTAAAGGTTAGCATGCTTAAAATACGTAAGTCGTTTTGTTCAACAAATTTAAGTAGATAACTCATCAGTTGTTTGCATCAGAGCGACAATTTTTGAGATAGTTTTTAAAACTGTTTAAAGGTTGTCAAACGTTGTTTCTCGTTGTATATCCTTTAATTCTAGAGTTAAATTGATAAATAACGTGTACGAATTTGTTTAACGCATTTGTTTTGGTTACTCGACGTCTCCGTTCTCGTGTAGCCTACATAATGCGTTTTTTTTTAATTTGCTTACCGGGCTAAAAGTTAGCATGCTTAAAATACGTAAGTCGTTTTGTTCAACAAATTTAAGTAGATAACTCATCAGTTGTTTGCATCAGAGCGACAAAATTTGAGATAGTTATTAAAACTGTTTAAAGGTTGTCAAACGTTGTTTCTCGTTGTATATCCTTTAATTCTAGAGTTAAATTGATAAATAACGTGTACGAATTTGTTTAACGCATTTGTTTTGGTTACTCGACGTCTCCGTTCTCGTGTAGCCTACATATTGCGTTTTTTTTTTTAATTTGCTTACCGGGCTAAAGGTTAGCATGCTTAAAATTCGTAAGTCGTTTTGTTCAACAAATTTAAGTAGATAACTCATCAGTTGTTTGCATCAGAGCGACAATTTTTGAGATAGTTATTAAAACTGTTTAAAGGTTGTCAAACGTTGTTTCTCGTTGTATATCCTTTAATTCTAGAGTTAAATTGATAAATAACGTGTACGAATTTGTTTAACGCATTTGTTTTGGTTACTCGACGTCTCCGTTCTCGTGTAGCCTACATATTGCGTTTTTTTTTTTAATTTGCTTACCGGGCTAAAGGTTAGCATGCTTAAAATACGTAAGTCGTTTTGTTCAACAAATTTAAGTAGATAACTCATCAGTTGTTTGCATCAGAGCGATAATTTTTGAGATAGTTATTAAAACTGTTTAAAGGTTGTCAAACGTTGTTTCTCGTTGTATATCCTTTAATTCTAGAGTTAAATTGATAAATAACGTGTACGAATTTGTTTAACGCATTTGTTTTGGTTACTCTACGTCTCCGTTCTCGTGTAGCCTACATATTGCGTTTTTTTTTAATTTGCTTACCGGGCTAAAGGTTAGCATGCTTAAAATACGTAAGTCGTTTTGTTCAAAAAATTTAAGTAGATAACTGATCAGTTGTTTGCATCAGAGCGACAATTTTTGAGATAGTTATTAAAACTGTTTAAAGGTTGTCAAACGTTGTTTCTCGTTATATATCCTTTAATTCTAGAGTTAAATTTATAAATAACGTGTACGAATTTGTTTAACGTATTTGTTTTGGTTACTCGACGTCTCCGTTCTCGTGTAGCCTACATATTGCGTTTTTTTTTTTAATTTGCTTACCGGGCTAAAGGTTAGCATGTTTAAAATACGTAAGTCGTTTTGTTCAACAAATTTGAGTAGATAACTCATCAGTTGTTTGCATCAGAGCGACAATTTTTGAGATAGTTATTAAAACTGTTTAAAGGCTGCCAAACGTTGTTTCTCGTTGTATATCCTTTAATTCTAGAGTTAAATTGATAAATAACGTGTACGAATTTGTTTAGCGCATTTGTTTTGGTTACTCGACGTCTCCGTTCTCGTGTAGCCTACATATTGCGTTTTTTTTAATTTGCTTACCGGGCTAAAGGTTAGCATGCTTAAAATACGTAAGTCGTTTTGTTCAACAAATTTGAGTAGATAACTCAGCAGTTGTTTGCATCAGAGCGGCAATTTTTGAGATAGTTATTAAAACTGTTTAAAGGTTGTCAAACGTTGCTTCTCGTTGTATATCCTTTAATTCTAGAGTTAAATTGATAAATAAGGTGTACGAATTTGTTTAACGCATTTGTTTTGGTTACTCGACGTCTCCGTGCTCGTGTAGCCTACATATTGCGTTTTTTTTTTTAATTTCCTTACCGGGCTAAAGGTTAGCATGTTTAAAATACGTAAGTCGTTTTGTTCAACAAATTTGAGTAGATAACTTAGCAGTTGTTTGCATCAGAGCGACAATTTTTGAGATAGTTATTAAAACTGTTTAAAGGTTGTCAAACGTTGTTTCTCGTTGTATATCCTTTAATTCTAGAGTTAAATTGATAAATAACGTGTACGAATTTGTTTAACGCATTTGTTTTGGTTACTCGACATCTCCGTTCTCGTGTAGCCTACATATTGCGTTTTTTTTAATTTGCTTACCGGGCTAAAGGTTAGCATGTTTAAAATACGTTAGTCGTTTTGTTCAAAAAATTTGAGTAGATAACTCAGCAGTTGTTTGCATCAGAGCGACAATTTTTGAGATAGTTATTAAAACTGTTTAAAGGTTGTCAAACGCTGTTTCTCGTTGTATATCCTTTAATTCTAGAGTTAAATTGATAAATAACGTGTACGAATTTGTTTAACGCATTTGTTTTGGTTACTCGACGTCTCCGTTCTCGTGTAGCCTACATATTGCGTTTTTTTTTTTTAATTTGCTTACCGGGCTAAAGGTTAGCATGTTTAAAATACGTAAGTCGTTTTGTTCAACAAATTTGAGTAGATAACTTAGCAGTTGTTTGCATCAGAGCGACAATTTTTGAGATAGTTATTAAAACAGTTTAAAGGTTGTCAAACGTTGTTTCTCGTAGTATATCCTTTAATTCTAGAGTTAAATTGATAAATAACGTGTACGAATTTGTTTAACGCATTTGTTTTGGTTACTCGACGTCTCCGTTCTCGTGTAGCCTACATATTGCGTTTTTTTTTCGGACCTTAGACATTTATATGGGGTTGCGCTTGTTGGCAGAGAACTCCGAAAATTCGGCAGTAGAGCTCGCGCCCTTTCCACCGAATTCCTGGCGTTCTCTGACAGCGTTTCCAGCGGAACACCCTCATACCTTGACAGGACTTTTGCAGCCCTTCTTTTGTTCCTGTGGAACGATCCCTTGTGGGAATCTTCTTGAGAAGGGGTCCGACCCGTAGTTGCCCTCGCGGTCGTACCCCCGGATGATGTCTTCATTATGGCTCCTTTCTCCTTTGGCTCAGTGTGACCAGATCGTGGGACCCCTGTCACAGCCGTGGGGAGAACAGTCGCCATACCGGCGTCAGACGGGCGCCCAGCATCAGCAGGCGCGTCAGTGTTCGCCGTTGCCAGCGCAACTACCTTCGCCGCCATACTGGTGCTTGCCCCCGTCCGATCACCTAAGACTGTGTTGACTGAGGTTGCCCTCTTGTCGTCCATGGGGAGCCGACCCGTCGTTTCCAACGCAGTCGCTCCCCGGTTAAAGTAGCTGTTGCGGCCCCGTTTTCCCTTGGCTCGGAGTGGCCAGGTCCAGAGACCCCTGCCACAGCCGTGGGAAAAAAGGTTGCCGTTCCGGCGCTTGGTCGGTGTCCGACAACAGCAGGCGCGTCAGGGTTCGCCGTTACCAGCGCAACTCCCTTCGCCGCCATACTATTGCCGCCCCCCACCAAGTCGCTCTTCACTTTAGCGTTGGTAGCATTGGTAGCCCTCCCTCGTTCACTAGGGCGTATGGATGCCAATGCTGTTGTCCTTCTCCCTGTGGAGGAGAACGGATTATCATTTGTTTGTTTTTTTATATTTTTGTTGTTCATCTTGTTCGTACGACCCCTTGCTAGACGAGGCCAGCTTAGGGTCACCTTATTGAAAGGGGGAAAAGTGTCGTCCGCCGCGGCAGAGCTTCTTATTATATGACAAATTGCGTAATAAATTGCCCAAATAGTATAAATTGCCAATTTGGTGTGTGTTTGAACCTAGTATAAAGGTTAGCATGCTTAAAATACGTAAGTCGTTTTGTTCAACAAATTTAAGTAGATAACAAAGCAGTTGTTTGCATCAGAGCGACAATTTTTTAGATAGTTATTAAAACTGTTTAAAGGTTGTCAAACGTTGTTTCTCGTTGTATATCCTTTAATTCTAGAGTTAAATTGATAAATAACGTGTACGAATTTGTTTAACGCATTTGTTTTGGTTACTCGACGTCTCCGTTCTCGTGTAGCCTACATATTGCGTTTTTTTTTTAATTTGCTTACCGGGCTAAAGGTTAGCATGCTTAAAATACGTAAGTCGTTTTGTTCAACAAATTTGAGTAGATAACTCATCAGTTGTTTGCATCAGAGCGACAATTTTTGAGATAGTTATTAAAACTGTTTAAAGGTTGTCAAACGTTGTTTCTCGTTGTATATCCTTTAATTCTAGAGTTAAATTGATAAATAACGTGTACGAATTTGTTTAACGCATTTGTTTTGGTTACTCGACATCTCCGTTCTCATGTAGCCTACATATTGCGTTTTTTTTTTAATTTGCTTACCGGGCTAAAGGTTAGCATGCTTAAAATACGTAAGTCGTTTTGTTCAGCAAATTTAAGTAGATAACTCAGCAGTTGTTTGCATCAGAGCGCCAATTTTTGAGATAGTTATTAAAACTGTTTAAAGGTTGTCAAACGTTGTTTCACGTTGTATATCCTTTAATTCTAGAGTTAAATTGATAAATAATGTGTACGAATTTGTTTAACGCATTTGTTTTGGTTACTCGACGTCTCCGTTCTCGTGTAGCCTACATATTGCTTTTTTTTTTTAATTTGCTTACCGGGCTAAAGGTTAGCATGTTTAAAATACGTAAGTCGTTTTGTTCAACAAATTTAAGTAGATAACTCAGCAGTTGTTTGCATCAGAGCGATAATTTTTGAGATAGTTATTAAAACGGTTTAAAGGTTGTCAAACGTTGTTTCTCGTTGTATATCCTTTAATTCTAGAGTTAAATTGATAAATAACGTGTACGAATTTGTTTAACGCATTTGTTTTGGTTACTCGACGTCTCCGTTCTCGTGTAGCCTACATATTGCGTTTTTTTTTTAATTTGCTTACCGGGCTAAAGGTTAGCATGTTTAAAATACGTAAGTCGTTTTTTTCAACAAATTTAAGTAGATAACTCATCAGTTGTTTGCATCGGAGCGTTAATTTTTGAGATAGTTATTAAAACTGTTTAAAGGTTGTCAAACGTTGTTTCTAGTTGTATATCCTTTAATTCTAGAGTTAAATTGGTAAATAACGTGTACGAATTTGTTTAACGCATTTGTTTTGGTTACTCGACGTCTCCGTTCTCGTGTAGCCTACATATTGCGTTTTTTTTAATTTGCTTACCGGGCTAAAGGTTAGCATGCTTAAAATACGTAAGTCGTTTTGTTCAACAAATTTAAGTAGATAACTCATCAGTTGTTTGCATCATAGCGACAATTTTTGAGATAGTTTTTAAAACTGTTTAAAGGTTGTCAAACGTTGTTTCTCGTTGTATATCCTTTAATTCTAGAGTTAAATTGATAAATAACGTGTACGAATTTGTTTAACGCATTTGTTTTGGTTACTCGACGTCTCCGTTCTCGTGTAGCCTACAATTGCGTTTTTTTTAATTTGCTTACCGGGCTAAAGGTTAGCATGCTTAAAATACGTAAGTCGTTTTGTTCAACAAATTTAAGTAGATAACTCATCAGTTGTTTGCATCAGAGCGACAATTTTTGAGATAGTTATTAAAACTGTTTAAAGGTTGTCAAACGTTGTTTCTCGTTGTATATCCTTTAATTCTAGAGTTAAATTGATAAATAACGTGTACGAATTTGTTTAACGCATTTGTTTTGGTTACTCGACGTCTCCGTTCTCGTGTAGCCTACATATTGCGTTTTTTTTTAATTTGCTTACCGGGCTAAAGGTTAGCATGCTTAAAATACGTAAGTCGTTTTGTTCAACAAATTTAAGTAGATAACTCATCAGTTGTTTGCATCAGAGCGATAATTTTTGAGATAGTTATTAAAACTGTTTAAAGGTTGTCAAACGTTGTTTCTCGTTGTATATCCTTTAATTCTAGAGTTAAATTGATAACTAACGTGTACGAATTTGTTTAACGCATTTGTTTTGGTTACTCGACGTCTCCATTCTCGTGTAGTCTACATATTGCGTTTTTTTTTTAATTTGCTTACCGGGCTAAAGGTTAGCCTGCTTAGAATACGTAAGTCGTTTTGTTCAACAAATTTAAGTAGATAACTCATCAGTTGTTTGCATCAGAGCGACAATTTTTGAGATAGTTATTAAAACTGTTTAAAGGTTGTCAAACGTTGTTTCTCGTTGTATATCCTTTAATTCTAGAGTTAAATTGATAAATAACGTGTACGAATTTGTTTAACGTATTTGTTTTGGTTACTCGACTTCTCCGTTCTCGTGTAGCCTACATATTGCGTTTTTTTTTTTAATTTGCTTACCGGGCTAAAGGTTAGCATGTTTAAAATACGTAAGTCGTTTTGTTCAACAAATTTGAGTAGATAACTCATCAGTTGTTTGCATCAGGGCGACAATTTTTGAGATAGTTATTAAAACTGTTTAAAGGTTGTCAAACGTTGTTTCTCGTTGTATATCCTTTAATTCTAGAGTTAAATTGATAAATAACGTGTACGAATTTGTTTAACGTATTTGTTTTGGTTACTCGACGTCTCCGTTCTCGTGTAGCCTACATATTGCGTTTTTTTTTTTAATTTGCTTACCGGGCTAAAGGTTAGCATGCTTAAAATACGTAAGTCGTTTTGTTCAACAAATTTAAGTAGATAACTCATCAGTTGTTTGCATCAGGGCGACAATTTTTGAGATAGTTATTAAAACTGTTTAAAGGTTGTCAAACGTTGTTTCTCGTTGTATATCCTTTAATTCTAGAGTTAAATTGATAAATAACGTGTACGAATTTGTTTAACGCATTTGTTTTGGTTACTCGACGTCTCCGTTCTCGTGTAGCCTACATATTGCGTTTTTTTTTTTAATTTGCTTACCGGGCTAAAGGTTAGCATGCTTAAAATACGTAAGTCGTTTTGTTCAACAAATTTAAGTAGATAACTCATCAGTTGTTTGCATCAGAGCGACAATTTTTGAGATAGTTATTAAAACTGTTTAAAGGTTGTCAAACGTTGTTTCTCGTTGTATATCCTTTAATTCTAGAGTTAAATTGATAAATAACGTGTACGAATTTGTTTAACGCATTTGTTTTGGTTACTCGACGTCTCCGTTCTCGTGTAGCCTACATATTGCGTTTTTTTTTTTAATTTGCTTACCGGGCTAAAGGTTAGCATGCTTAAAATACGTAAGTCGTTTTGTTCAACAAATTTAAGTAGATAACTCATCAGTTGTTTGCATCAGAGCGATAATTTTTGAGATAGTTATTAAAACTGTTTAAAGGTTGTCAAACGTTGTTTCTCGTTGTATATCCTTTAATTCTAGAGTTAAATTGATAAATAACGTGTACGAATTTGTTTAACGTATTTGTTTTGGTTACTCGACGTCTCCGTTCTCGTGTAGCCTACATATTGCGTTTTTTTTTTTAATTTGCTTACCGGGCTAAAGGTTAGCCTGCTTAGAATACGTAAGTCGTTTTGTTCAACAAATTTAAGTAGATAACTCATCAGTTGTTTGCATCAGAGCGACAATTTTTGAGATAGTTATTAAAACTGTTTAAAGGTTGTCAAACGTTGTTTCTCGTTGTATATCCTTTAATTCTAGAGTTAAATTGATAAATAACGTGTACGAATTTGTTTAACGTATTTGTTTTGGTTACTCGACGTCTCCGTTCTCGTGTAGCCTACATATTGCGTTTTTTTTTTTAATTTGCTTACCGGGCTAAAGGTTAGCATGTTTAAAATACGTAAGTCGTTTTGTTCAACAAATTTGAGTAGATAACTCATCAGTTGTTTGCATCAGAGCGACAATTTTTGAGATAGTTATTAAAACTGTTTAAAGGTTATCAAACGTTGTTTCTCGTTGTATATCCTTTAATTCTAAAGTTAAATTGATAAATAACGTGTACGAATTTGTTTAACGCATTTGTTTTGGTTACTCGACGTCTCCGTTCTCGTGTAGCCTACATATTGCGTTTTTTTTAATTTGCTTACCGGGCTAAAGGTTAGCATGCTTAAAATACGTAAGTCGTTTTGTTCAACAAATTTAAGTAGATAACTCATAAGTTGTTTGCATCAGAGCGACAATTTTTGAGATAGTTTTTAAAACTGTTTAAAGGTTGTCAAACGTTGTTTCTCGTTGTATATCCTTTAATTCTAGAGTTAAATTGATAAATAACGTGTACGAATTTGTTTAACGCATTTGTTTTGGTTACTCGACGTCTCCGTTCTCGTGTAGCCTACATAATGCGTTTTTTTTTTTTAATTTGCTTACCGGGCTAAAGGTTAGCATGCTTAAAATACGTAAGTCGTTTTGTTCAACAAATTTAAGTAGATAACTCATCAGTTGTTTGCATCAGAGCGACAATTTTTGAGATAGTTATTAAAACTGTTTAAAGGTTGTCAAACGTTGTTTCTCGTTGTATATCCTTTAATTCTAGAGTTAAATTGATAAATAACGTGTACGAATTTGTTTAACGCATTTGTTTTGGTTACTCGACGTCTCCGTTCTCGTGTAGCCTACATATTGCGTTTTTTTTAATTTGCTTACCGGGCTAAAGGTTAGCATGCTTAAAATACGTAAGTCGTTTTGTTCAACAAATTTAAGTAGATAACTCATCAGTTGTTTGCATCAGAGCGACAATTTTTGAGATAGTTTTTAAAACTGTTTAAAGGTTGTCAAACGTTGTTTCTCGTTGTATATCCTTTAATTCTAGAGTTAAATTGATAAATAACGTGTACGAATTTGTTTAACGCATTTGTTTTGGTTACTCGACGTCTATGTTCTCGTGTAGCCTACATAATGCGTTTTTTTTTTTAATTTGCTTACCGGGCTAAAGGTTAGCATGCTTAAAATACGTAAGTCGTTTTGTTCAACAAATTTAAGTAGATAACTCATCAGTTGTTTGCATCAGAGCGACAATTTTTGAGATAGTTATTAAAACTGTTTAAAGGTTGTCAAACGTTGTTTCTCGTTGTATATCCTTTAATTCTAGAGTTAAATTGATAAATAACGTGTACGAATTTGTTTAACGCATTTGTTTTGGTTACTCGACGTCTCCGTTCTCGTGTAGCCTACATATTGCGTTTTTTTTTTAATTTGCTTACCGGGCTAAAGGTTAGCATGCTTAAAATACGTAAGTCGTTTTGTTCAACAAATTTAAGTAGATAACTCATCAGTTGATTGCATCAGAGCGACAATTTTTGAGATAGTTATTAAAACTGTTTAAAGGTTGTCAAACGTTGTTTCTCGTTGTATATCCTTTAATTCTAGAGTTAAATTGATAAATAACGTGTACGAATTTGTTTAACGCATTTGTTTTGGTTACTCGACGTCTCCGTTCTCGTGTAGCCTACATATTGCGTTTTTTTTTTAATATGCTTACCGGGCTAAAGGTTAGCATGCTTAAAATACGTAAGTCGTTTTGTTCAACAAATTTAAGTAGATAACTCATCAGTTGTTTGCATCAGAGCGATAATTTTTGAGATAGTTATTAAAACTGTTTAAAGGTTGTCAAACGTTGTTTCTCGTTGTATATCCTTTAATTCTAGAGTTAAATTGATAAATAACGTGTACGAATTTGTTTAACGCATTTGTTTTGGTTACTCTACGTCTCCGTTCTCGTGTAGCCTACATATTGCGTTTTTTTTTAATTTGCTTACCGGGCTAAAGGTTAGCATGCTTAAAATACGTAAGTCGTTTTGTTCAACAAATTTAAGTAGATAACTTATCAGTTGTTTGCATCAGAGCGACAATTTTTGAGATAGTTATTAAAACTGTTTAAAGGTTGTCAAACGTTGTTTCTCGTTGTATATCCTTTAATTCTAGAGTTAAATTTATAAATAACGTGTACGAATTTGTTTAACGTATTTGTTTTGGTTACTCGACGTCTCCGTTCTCGTGTAGCCTACATATTGCGTTTTTTTTTTTAATTTGCTTACCGGGCTAAAGGTTAGCATGTTTAAAATACGTAAGTCGTTTTGTTCAACAAATTTGAGTAGATAACTCATCAGTTGTTTGCATCAGAGCGACAATTTTTGAGATAGTTATTAAAACTGTTTAAAGGTTGTCAAACGTTGTTTCTCGTTGTATATCCTTTAATTCTAGAGTTAAATTGATAAATAACGTGTACGAATTTGTTTAACGCATTTGTTTTGGTTACTCGACGTCTCCGTTCTCGTGTAGCCTACATATTGCGTTTTTTTTAATTTGCTTACCGGGCTAAAAAATAAAAATGCTTAAAATACGTAAGTCGTTTTGTTCAACAAATTTGAGTAGATAACTCAGCAGTTGTTTGCATCAGAGCGGCAATTTTTGAGATAGTTATTAAAACTGTTTAAAGGTTGTCAAACGTTGTTTCTCGTTGTATATCCTTTAATTCTAGAGTTAAATTGATAAATAACGTGTACGAATTTGTTTAACGCATTTGTTTTGGTTACTCGACGTCTCCGTTCTCGTGTAGCCTACATATTGCGTTTTTTTTTTTAATTTGCTTACCGGGCTAAAGGTTAGCATGCTTAAAATACGTAAGTCGTTTTGTTCAACAAATTTGAGTAGATAACTTAGCAGTTGTTTGCATCAGAGCGACAATTTTTGAGATAGTTATTAAAACTGTTTAAAGGTTGTCAAACGTTGTTTCTCGTTGTATATCCTTTAATTCTAGAGTTAAATTGATAAATAACGTGTACGAATTTGTTTAACGCATTTGTTTTGGTTACTCGACATCTCCGTGCTCGTGTAGCCTACATATTGCGTTTTTTTTTAATTTCCTTACCGGGCTAAAGGTTAGCATGTTTAAAATACGTAAGTCGTTTTGTTCAACAAATTTGAGTAGATAACTCAGCAGTTGTTTGCATCAGAGCGCCAATTTTTGAGATAGTTATTAAAACTGTTTAAATGTTATCAAACGTTGTTTCTCGTTGTATATCCTTTAATTCTAGAGTTAAATTGATAAATAACGTGTACGAATTTGTTTAACGCATTTGTTTTGGTTACTCGACGTCTCCGTTCTCGTGTAGCCTACATATTGCGTTTTTTTTTAATTTGCTTACCGGGCTAAAGGTTAGCATGCTTAAAATACGTAAGTCGTTTTGTTCAACAAATTTAAGTAGATAACTCATCAGTTGTTTGCATCAGAGCGACAATTTTTGAGATAGTTTTTAAAACTGTTTAAAGGTTGTCAAACGTTGTTTCTCGTTGTATATCCTTTAATTCTAGAGTTAAATTGATAAATAACGTGTACGAATTTGTTTAACGCATTTGTTTTGGTTACTCGACGTCTCCGTTCTCGTGTAGCCTACATAATGCGTTTTTTTTTTAATTTGCTTACCGGGCTAAAGGTTAGCATGCTTAAAATACGTAAGTCGTTTTGTTCAACAAATTTAAGTAGATAACTCATCAGTTGTTTGCATCAGAGCGACAATTTTTGAGATAGTTATTAAAACTGTTTAAAGGTTGTCAAACGTTGTTTCTCGTTGTATATCCTTTAATTCTAGAGTTAAATTGATAAATAACGTGTACGAATTTGTTTAACGCATTTGTTTTGGTTACTCGACGTCTCCGTTCTCGTGTAGCCTACATATTGCGTATTTTTTTTTAATTTGCTTACCGGGCTAAAGGTTAGCATGCTTAAAATACGTAAGTCGTTTTGTTCAACAAATTTAAGTAGATAACTCATCAGTTGTTTGCATCAGAGCGACAATTTTTGAGATAGTTATTAAAACTGTTTAAAGGTTGTCAAACGTTGTTTCTCGTTGTATATCCTTTAATTCTAGAGTTAAATTGATAAATAACGTGTACGAATTTGTTTAACGCATTTGTTTTGGTTACTCGACGTCTCCGTTCTCGTGTAGCCTACATATTGCGTTTTTTTTTTTTAATTTGCTTACCGGGCTAAAGGTTAGCATGCTTAAAATACGTAAGTCGTTTTGTTCAACAAATTTGAGTAGATAACTTAGCAGTTGTTTGCATCAGAGCGACAATTTTTGAGATAGTTATTAAAACTGTTTAAAGGTTGTCAAACGTTGTTTCTCGTTGTATATCCTTTAATTCTAGAGTTAAATTGATAAATAACGTGTACGAATTTGTTTAACGCATTTGTTTTGGTTACTCGACATCTCCGTGCTCGTGTAGCCTACATATTGCGTTTTTTTTTAATTTCCTTACCGGGCTAAAGGTTAGCATGTTTAAAATACGTAAGTCGTTTTGTTCAACAATTTGAGTAGATAACTCAGCAGTTGTTTGCATCAGAGCGACAATTTTTGAGATAGTTATTAAAACTGTTTAAAGGTTATCAAACGTTGTTTCTCGTTGTATATCCTTTAATTCTAGAGTTAAATTGATAAATAACGTGTACGAATTTGTTTAACGCATTTGTTTTGGTTACTCGACGTCTCCGTTCTCGTGTAGCCTACATATTGCGTTTTTTTTAATTTGCTTACCGGGCTAAAGGTTAGCATGCTTAAAATACGTAAGTCGTTTTGTTCAACAAATTTAAGTAGATAACTCATCAGTTGTTTTGCATCAGAGCGACAATTTTTGAGATAGTTTTTAAAACTGTTTAAAGGTTGTCAAACGTTGTTTCTCGTTGTATATCCTTTAATTCTAGAGTTAAATTGATAAATAACGTGTACGAATTTGTTTAACGCATTTGTTTTGGTTACTCGACGTCTCCGTTCTCGTGTAGCCTACATAATGCGTTTTTTTTTTTAATTTGCTTACCGGGCTAAAGGTTAGCATGCTTAAAATACGTAAGTCGTTTTGTTCAACAAATTTAAGTAGATAACTCATCAGTTGTTTGCATCAGAGCGACAATTTTTGAGATAGTTATTAAAACTGTTTAAAGGTTGTCAAACGTTGTTTCTCGTTGTATATCCTTTAATTCTAGAGTTAAATTGATAAATAACGTGTACGAATTTGTTTAACGCATTTGTTTTGGTTACTCGACGTCTCCGTTCTCGTGTAGCCTACATATTGCGTATTTTTTTTTAATTTGCTTACCGGGCTAAAGGTTAGCATGCTTAAAATACGTAAGTCGTTTTGTTCAACAAATTTAAGTAGATAACTCATCAGTTGTTTGCATCAGAGCGACAATTTTTGAGATAGTTATTAAAACTGTTTAAAGGTTGTCAAACGTTGTTTCTCGTTGTATATCCTTTAATTCTAGAGTTAAATTGATAAATAACGTGTACGAATTTGTTTAACGCATTTGTTTTGGTTACTCGACGTCTCCGTTCTCGTGTAGCCTACATATTGCGTTTTTTTTTTAATTTGCTTACCGGGCTAAAGGTTAGCATGCTTAAAATACGTAAGTCGTTTTGTTCAACAAATTTAAGTAGATAACTCATCAGTTGTTTGCATCAGAGCGATAATTTTTGAGATAGTTATTAAAACTGTTTAAAGGTTGTCAAACGTTGTTTCTCGTTGTATATCCTTTAATTCTAGAGTTAAATTGATAAATAACGTGTACGAATTTGTTTAACGCATTTGTTTTGGTTACTCTACGTCTCCGTTCTCTTGTAGCTTACATATTGCGTTTTTTTTTTAATTTGCTTACCGGGCTAAAGGTTAGCATGCTTAAAATACGTAAGTCGTTTTGTTCAACAAATTTAAGTAGATAACTTATCAGTTGTTTGCATCAGAGCGACAATTTTTGAGATAGTTATTAAAACTGTTTTAAGGTTGTCAAACGTTGTTTCTCGTTGTATATCCTTTAATTCTAGAGTTAGATTTATAAATAAAGTGTACGAATTTGTTTAACGTATTTGTTTTGGTTACTCGACGTCTCCGTTCTCGTGTAGCCTACATATTGCGTTTTTTTTTTTTAATTTGCTTACCGGGCTAAAGGTTAGCATGTTTAAAATACGTAAGTCGTTTTGTTCAACAAATTTGAGTAGATAACTCATCAGTTGTTTGCATCAGAGCGACAATTTTTGAGATAGTTATTAAAACTGTTTAAAGGTTGTCAAACGTTGTTTCTCGTTGTATATCCTTTAATTCTAGAGTTAAATTGATAAATAACGTGTACGAATTTGTTTAACGCATTTGTTTTGGTTACTCGACGTCTCCGTTCTCGTGTAGCCTACATATTGCGTTTTTTTTAATTTGCTTACCGGGCTAAAGGTTAGCATGTTTAAAATACGTAAGTCGTTTTTTCAACAAATTTGAGTAGATAACTCATCAGTTGTTTGCATCAGAGCGACAATTTTTGAGATAGTTATTAAAACTGTTTAAAGGTTGTCAAACGTTGCTTCTCGTTGTATATCCTTTAATTCTAGAGTTAAATTGATAAATAAGGTGTACGAATTTGTTTAACGCATTTGTTTTGGTTACTCGACGTCTCCGTTCTCGTGTAGCCTACATATTGCGTTTTTTTTTTTTAAGTTGCTTACCGGGCTAAAGGTTAGCATGTTTAAAATACGTAAGTCGTTTTGTTCAACAAATTTGAGTAGATAACTCATCAGTTGTTTGCATCAGAGCGACAATTTTTGAGATAGTTATTAAAACTGTTTAAAGGTTGTCAAACGTTGCTTCTCGTTGTATATCCTTTAATTCTAGAGTTAAATTGATAAATAAGGTGTACGAATTTGTTTAACGCATTTGTTTTGGTTACTCGACGTCTCCGTGCTCGTGTAGCCTACATATTGCGTTTTTTTTTTAATTTCCTTACCGGGCTAAAGGTTAGCATGTTTAAAATACGTAAGTCGTTTTGTTCAACAAATTTGAGTAGATAACTTAGCAGTTGTTTGCATCAGAGCGACAATTTTTGAGATAGTTATTAAAACTGTTTAAAGGTTGTCAAACGTTGTTTCTCGTTGTATATCCTTTAATTCTAGAGTTAAATTGATAAATAACGTGTACGAATTTGTTTAACGCATTTGTTTTGGTTACTCGACGTCTCCTTTCTCGTGTAGCCTACATATTGCGTTTTTTTTAATTTGCTTACCGGGCTAAAGGTTAGCATGTTTAAAATACGTTAGTCGTTTTGTTCAAAAAATTTGAGTAGATAACTCAGCAGTTGTTTGCATCAGAGCGACAATTTTTGAGATAGTTATTAAAACTGTTTAAAGGTTGTCAAACGTTGTTTCTCGTTGTATATCCTTTAATTCTAGAGTTAAATTGATAAATAACGTGTACGAATTTGTTTAACGCATTTGTTTTGGTTACTCGACGTCTCCGTTCTCGTGTAGCCTACATATTGCGTTTTTTTTTTAATTTGCTTACCGGGCTAAAGGTTAGCATGCTTAAAATACGTAAGTCGTTTTGTTCAACAAATTTGAGTAGATAACTTAGCAGTTGTTTGCATCAGAGCGACAATTTTTGAGATAGTTATTAAAACTGTTTAAAGGTTGTCAAACGTTGTTTCTCGTTGTATATCCTTTAATTCTAGAGTTAAATTGATAAATAACGTGTACGAATTTGTTTAACGCATTTGTTTTGGTTACTCGACGTCTCCGTGCTCGTGTAGCCTACATATTGCGTTTTTTTTTTAATTTCCTTACCGGGCTAAAGGTTAGCATGTTTAAAATACGTAAGTCGTTTTGTTCAACAAATTTGAGTAGATAACTCAGCAGTTGGTTGCATCAGAGCGACAATTTTTGAGATAGTTATTAAAACTGTTTAAAGGTTATCAAACGTTGTTTCTCGTTGTATATCCTTTAATTCTAGAGTTAAATTGATAAATAACGTGTACGAATTTGTTTAACGCATTTGTTTTGGTTACTCGACGTCTCCGTTCTCGTGTAGCCTACATATTGCGTTTTTTTTAATTTGCTTACCGGGCTAAAGGTTAGCATGCTTAAAATACGTAAGTCGTTTTGTTCAACAAATTTAAGTAGATAACTCATCAGTTGTTTGCATCAGAGCGACAATTTTTGAGATAGTTATTAAAACTGTTTAAAGGTTATCAAACGTTGTTTCTCGTTGTATATCCTTTAATTCTAGAGTTAAATTGATAAATAACGTGTACGAATTTGTTTAACGCATTTGTTTTGGTTACTCGACGTCTCCGTTCTCGTGTAGCCTACATAATGCGTTTTTTTTTTTATTTGCTTACCGGGCTAAAGGTTAGCATGCTTAAAATACGTAAGTCGTTTTGTTCAACAAATTTAAGTAGATAACTCATCAGTTGTTTGCATCAGAGCGACAATTTTTGAGATAGCTATTAAAACTGTTTAAAGGTTGTCAAACGTTGTTTCTCGTTGTATATCCTTTAATTCTAGAGTTAAATTGATAAATAACGTGTACGAATTTGTTTAACGCATTTGTTTTGGTTACTCGACGTCTCCGTTCTCGTGTAGCCTACATATTGCGTTTTTTTTTTTTAATTTGCTTACCGGGCTAAAGGTTAGCATGCTTAAAATACGTAAGTCGTTTTGTTCAACAAATTTAAGTAGATAACTCATCAGTTGTTTGCATCAGAGCGACAATTTTTGACAATTTTTGAGATAGTTATTAAAACTGTTTAAAGGTTGTCAAACGTTGTTTCTCGTTGTATATCCTTTAATTCTAGAGTTAAATTGATAAATAACGTGTACGAATTTGTTTAACGCATTTGTTTTGGTTACTCGACGTCTCCGTTCTCGTATAGCCTACATATTGCGTTTTTTTTTTAATTTGCTTACCGGGCTAAAGGTTAGCATGCTTAAAATACGTAAGTCGTTTTGTTCAACAAATTTAAGTAGATAACTCATCAGTTGTTTGCATCAGAGCGATAATTTTTGAGATAGTTATTAAAACTGTTTAAAGGTTGTCAAACGTTGTTTCTCGTTGTATATCCTTTAATTCTAGAGTTAAATTGATAAATAACGTGTACGAATTTGTTTAACGCATTTGTTTTGGTTACTCTACGTCTCCGTTCTCGTGTAGCCTACATATTGCGTTTTTTTTTAATTTGCTTACCGGGCTAAAGGTTAGCATGCTTAAAATACGTAAGTCGTTTTGTTCAACAAATTTAAGTAGATAACTTATCAGTTGTTTGCATCAGAGCGACAATTTTTGAGATAGTTATTAAAACTGTTTAAAGGTTGTCAAACGTTGTTTCTCGTTGTATATCCTTTAATTCTAGAGTTAAATTTATAAATAAAGTGTACGAATTTGTTTAACGTATTTGTTTTGGTTACTCGACGTCTCCGTTCTCGTGTAGCTTACATATTGCGTTTTTTTTTAATTTGCTTACCGGGCTAAAGGTTAGCATGTTTAAAATACGTAAGTCGTTTTGTTCAACAAATTTGAGTAGATAACTCATCAGTTGTTTGCATCAGAGCGACAATTTTTGAGATAGTTATTAAAACTGTTTAAAGGTTGTCAAACGTTGTTTCTCGTTGTATATCCTTTAATTCTAGAGTTAAATTGATAAATAACGTGTACGAATTTGTTTAACGCATTTGTTTTGGTTACTCGACGTCTCCGTTCTCGTGTAGCCTACATATTGCGTTTTTTTTAATTTGCTTACCGTGCTAAAGGTTAGCATGCTTAAAATACGTAAGTCGTTTTGTTCAACAAATTTGAGTAGATAACTCAGCAGTTGTTTGCATCAGAGCGGCAATTTTTGAGATAGTTATTAAAACTGTTTAAAGGTTGTCAAACGTTGCTTCTCGTTGTATATCCTTTAATTCTAGAGTTAAATTTATAAATAAGGTGTACGAATTTGTTTAACGCATTTGTTTTGGTTACTCGACGTCTCCGTGCTCGTGTAGCCTACATATTGCGTTTTTTTTTTAATTTCCTTACCGGGCTAAAGGTTAGCATGTTTAAAATACGTAAGTCGTTTTGTTCAACAAATTTGAGTAGATAACTTAGCAGTTGTTTGCATCAGAGCGACAATTTTTGAGATAGTTATTAAAACTGTTTAAAGGTTGTCAAACGTTGTTTCTCGTTGTATATCCTTTAATTCTAGAGTTAAATTGATAAATAACGTGTACGAATTTGTTTAACGCATTTGTTTTGGTTACTCGACGTCTCCGTTCTCGTGTAGCCTACATATTGCGTTTTTTTTAATTTGCTTACCGGGCTAAAGGTTAGCATGTTTAAAATACGTTAGTCGTTTTCTTCAAAAAATTTGAGTAGATAACTCAGCAGTTGTTTACATCAGAGCGACAATTTTTGAGATAGTTATTAAAACTGTTTAAAGGTTGTCAAACGTTGTTTCTCGTTGTATATCCTTTAATTCTAGAGTTAAATTGATAAATAACGTGTACGAATTTGTTTAACGCATTTGTTTTGGTTACTCGACGTCTCCGTTCTCGTGTAGCCTACATATTGCGTTTTTTTTTTTAATTTGCTTACCGGGCTAAAGGTTACCATGTTTAAAATACGTAAGTCGTTTTGTTCAACAAATTTGAGTAGATACCTTAGCAGTTGTTTGCATCAGAGCGACAATTTTTGAGATAGTTATTAAAACAGTTTAAAGGTTGTCAAACGTTGTTTCTCGTAGTATATCCTTTAATTCTAGAGTTAAATTGATAAATAACGTGTACGAATTTGTTTAACGCATTTGTTTTGGTTACTCGACGTCTCCGTTCTCGTGTAGCCTACATATTGCGTTTTTTTTTAATTTGCTTACTGGGCTAAAGGTTAGCATGCTTAAAATACGTAAGTCGTTTTGTTCAACAAATTTAAGTAGATAACTCATCAGTTGTTTGCATCAGAGCGACAATTTTTGAGATAGTTATTAAAACTGTTTAAAGGTTGTCAAACGTTGTTTGTCGTTGTATATCCTTTAATTCTAGAGTTAAATTGATAAATAACGTGTACGAATTTGTTTAACGCATTTGTTTTGGTTACTCGACGTCTCCGTTCTCGTGTAGCCTACATATTGCGTTTTTTTTTTAATTTGCTTACCGGGCTAAAGGTTAGCATGTTTAAAATACGTAGGTCGTTTTGTTCAACAAATTTAAGTAGATAACTCATCAGTTGTTTGCATCAGAGCGACAATTTTTGAGATAGTTATTAAAACTGTTTAAAGGTTGTCAAACGTTGTTTCTCGTTGTATATCCTTTAATTCTAGAGTTAAATTGATAAATAACGTGTACGAATTTGTTTAACGCATTTGTTTTGGTTACTCGACGTCTCCGTTCTCGTGTAGCCTACATATTGCGTTTTTTTTTTAATTTGCTTACCGGGCTAAAGGTTAGCATGTTTAAAATACGTAAGTCGTTTTGTTCAACAAATTTAAGAAGATAACTCATCAGTTGTTTGCATCAGAGCGACAATTTTTGAGATAGTTATTAAAACTGTTTAAAGGTTGTCAAACGTTGTTTCTCGTTGTATATCCTTTAATTCTAGAGTTAAATTGATAAATAACGTGTACGAATTTGTTTAACGCATTTGTTTTGGTTACTCGACGTCTCCGTTCTCGTGTAGCTAACATATTGCGTTTTTTTTTTTAATTTGCTTACTGGGCTAAAGGTTAGCATGCTTAAAATACGTAAGTCGTTTTGTTCAACAAATTTAAGTAGATAACTCATCAGTTGTTTGCATCAGAGCGACAATTTTTGAGATAGTTATTAAAACTGTTTAAAGGTTGTCAAACGTTGTTTCTCGTTGTATATCCTTTAATTCTAGAGTTAAATTGATAAATAACGTGTACGAATTTGTTTAACGCAATTGTTTTGGTTACTCGACGTCTCCGTTTTCGTGTAGCCTACATATTGCGTTTTTTTTTTAATTTGCTTACCGGGCTAAAGGTTAGCATGTTTAAAATACGTAAGTCGTTTTGTTCAACAAATTTAAGTAGATAACTCATCAGTTGTTTGCATCAGAGCGAAAATTTTTGAGATAGTTATTAAAACTGTTTAAAGGTTGTCAAACGTTGTTTCTCGTTGTATATCCTTTAATTCTAGAGTTAGATTGATAAATAACGTGTACGAATTTGTTTAACGCATTTGTTTTGGTTACTCGACGTCTCCGTTCTCGTGTAGCCTACATATTGCGTTTTTTTTTTTTTTATTTGCTTACCGGGCTAAAGGTTAGCATGTTTAAAATACGTAAGTTGTTTTTTTCAACAAATTTAAGTAGATAACTCATCAGTTGTTTGCATCAGAGCGACAATTTTTGAAATAGTTATTAAAACTGTTTAAAGGTTGTCAAACGTTGTTTCTCGTTGTATATCCTTTAATTGTAGAGTTAAATTGATAAATAACGTGTACGAATTGGTTTAACGCATTTGTTTTGGTTAGTCGACGTCTCCGTTCTCGTGTAGCCTACATATTGCGTTTTTTTTTTTTAATTTGCTTACCGGGCTAATGGTTAGCATGCTTAAAATACGTAAGTCGTTTTGTTCAACAAATTTAAGTAGATAACTCATCAGTTGTTTGCATCAGAGCGACAATTTTTGAGATAGATATTAAAACTGTTTAAAGGTTGTCAAACGTTGTTTCTCGTTGTATATCCTTTAATTCTAGAGTTAAATTGATAAATAACGTGTACGAATTTGTTTAACGCATTTGTTTTGATTACTCGACGTCTCCGTTCTCGTGTAGCCTACATATTGCGTTTTTATACTCAGTTGAGCAGAGCTCACAGAGTATATTAAGTTTGATTGGATAACGGTTGGTTGTACATATATAAAGGAATCGAGATAGATATAGACTTCCATATATTAAAATAATCAGGATCGAAAAAAAATTAGATTGAGCCATGTCCGTCCGTCCGTCCGTCCGTCCGTTAACACGATAACTTGAGTAAATTTTGAGGTATCTTGATGAAATTTGGTATGTAGGTTCCTGAGCACTCATCTCAGATCGCTATTTAAAATGAACGATATCGGACTATAACCACGCCCACTTTTTCGATATCGAAAATTTCGAAAAACCGAAAAAGTGCGATAACTCATTACAAAAGACAGATAAAGCAACGAAACTTGGTAGATGGGTTGACGTTATGACGCAGAATAGAAAATTAGTAAGATTTTGGACAATGGGCGTGGCACCGCCCACTTTTACAAGAAGGTAATTTAAAAGTTTTGCAAGCTGTAATTTGGCAGTCGTTGAAGATATCATGATGAAATTTGGCAGGAACGTTACTACTATTACTCTATATGTGCTAAATAAAAATTAGCAAAATTGGATGAAGAACACGCCCACTTTTTAAAAAAAAAATTTTTTTAATTCAAATTTTAACAAAAAATTTAATATCTTTACTGTATATAAGTAAATTAAGTCAAAATTCAACTCCAGTAATGATATGATGCAACAAAATACAAAAATAAAAGAAAATTTCAAAATGGGCGTGGCTCCGCCCATTTTCATGTAGTTTGTCTAGAATACTTTTATTGCCATAAGTCGAACAAAAATTTACCAATCCTTCTCAAATTTGGTAGGAGCATAGATTCTATGACGGTAACTGTTCTCTGTGAAAATGGGCGAAATCGGTGGAAGCCACGCCCAGTTTTTATACACAGTCCACCGTCTGTCCTTCCGCTCGGCCATTAACACAATAACTTGAGCAAAATCCGATATATCTTTACTAAACTTAGCCCACGTACTTACCTGAGCTCACTTTTTCTTGGTATAAAAAATGGGCGAAATCTGACAATAACCACGCCCACTTTATCGATATCGAAAATTACGAAAAATTAAAAAAATGCCATAATTCTATACCAAATACGAAAAAAGTGATGAAACATGGTAACTGGATTGGTTTATTGACGCAAAATATAACTTTGGAAAAAACTTTGTAAAATGGGTGTGACACCTACCATATTAAGTAGAAGAAAATGAAAAAGTTCTACAAGGCGAAATCAACAGCCCTTGGAATCTTGGCAGGAATACTGTTAGTGGTATTGCATATATAAATAAATTAGCAGTACCCGACAGATGATTTTCTGGATCACCTGGTCCACATTTTGGTCGATATCGCGAGAACGCCTTCACATATACATCTAAGGGCCACTCGCTTTTAAAACCCTCATTAATACCTTTAATTTGATATCCATATCGTACAAAAACATACCAGAGTCACCCCTGTCCCACCCTAATGGCGATATCTCGAAAAGGCGTCCACCTATAGACCTAATGCCCCCTCCCTCTTAAAATGCTCAGTAACACCTTTCGTTTGATACCCATATCGTACAAACATTCTAGAGTCACCCCTGGCCCACCCTAATGGCGATATCTCGAAAAGGCGTCCACCTATAGACCTAGTGTCCACTCCCTCTTAAAATGCTCAGTAACACCTTTCGTTTGATACCCATATCGTACAAACATTCTAGAGTCACCCCTGGCCCACCCTAATGGCGATATCTCGAAAAGGCGTCCACCTATAGACCTAATGCCCACTCCCTCTTAAAATGCTCAGTAACAGCTTTCGTTTGATACCCATATCGTACAAACATTCTAGAGTCATACCTGGCCCACCCTAATGGCGATATTTCGAAAAGGCGTCCACCTATAGAACTAAGGATTACTCCCTTTTGAAATACTCATTACCATCTTTCATTTGATACCCATATCGTACAAACACATTCTAGAGCCACCCTGGCCCACCCTAATAGCGATATCTCGAAAAGGCGTCCACCTATAGACCTAATGTCCACTCCCTCTTAAAATGCTCAGTAACACCTTTCGTTTGATACCCATATCGTACAAACATTCTAGAGTCACCCCTGTCCCACCCTAATGGCGATATCTCGAAAAGGCGTCCACCTATAGACCTAATGCCCACTCCCTCTTAAAATGCTCAGTAACACCTTTCGTTTGATACCCATATCGTACAAACATTCTAGAGTCACACCTGGCCCACCCTAATGGCGATATCTCGAAAAGGCGTCCACCTATAGAACTAAGGATTACTCCCTTTTAAAATACTCATTACCACCTTTCATTTGATACCCATATCGTACAAACACATTCTAGAGTCACCCTGGCCCACCCTAATGGCGATATCTCGAAAAGGCGTCCACCTATAGACCTAATGCCCACTCCCTCTTAAAATGCTCAGTAACACCTTTCGTTTGATACCCATATCGTACAAACATTCTAGAGTCACCCTTGGTCCACCTTTATGGCGATATCTCAAAAAGGCGTCCACCTATAGAACTAAGGATTACTCCCTTTTAAAATACTCCTTACCACCTTTCATTTGATACCCATATCGTACAAACACATTCTAGAGTCACCCCTGGCCCACCCTAATGGCGATATCTCGAAAAGGCGTCCACCTATAGACCTAATGCCCACTCCCTCTTAAAATGCTCAGTAACACCTTTCGTTTGATACCCATATCGTACAAACATTCTAGAGTCACCCCTGGCCCACCCTAATGGCGATATCTCGAAAGGGCGTCCACCTATAGACCTAATGCCCACTCCCTCTTAAAATGCTCAGTAACACCTTTCGTTTGATGCACATATCGTACAAACACATTCTAGAGTCACCCCTGGCCCACCCTAATGACGATATCTCGAAAAGGCGTCCACCTATAGACCTCATGCCCACTCCCTCTTAAAATGCTCAGTAACACCTTTCGTTTGATACCCATACCGTACAAACATTCTAGAGTCACCCCTGGCCCACCCTAATGGCGATATCTCGAAAAGGTGTCCACCTATAGACCTAATGCCCACTCCCTCTTAAAATGCTCAGTAACACCTTTCATTTGATTCCCATATCGTACAAACACATTCTAGAGACACCCCTGGTCCACCTTTATGGCGATATCTCGAAACGGCGTCCACCTATGGAACTAAGGATCACTCCTTTTCAAAATACTCATTAACAGCTTTCATTTGATACCCATATCGTACAAACACATTATAGAATCACCCCTGGTCCACCTTAATGGGGACATCTCGAAAAGGCGTCCACCGATAGACCTAAGGCACACTCCCTCTTAAAATGCTCAGTAACACCTTTCATTTGATACCCATATCGTACAAACAAATTCTAGAGTCAGCCCTGGTCTACCTTTATGGCGATATCCCTAAATGGCGTTCATCCATAGAACTATGGCCTACTCTCTCTTAAAATACTCTTTAATACCTTTCATTTGATACACATGTTATACAACCACATTCCAGGGTTACTCCAGATTGATTTTCCTTATTTTGTCTCCATAGCTCTCAACTGAGTATGTTATGTTCGGTTACACCCGAACTTAGCCTTCCTTACTTGTTTTTTTTAATTTGCTTACCGGGCTAAAGGTTAGCATGTTTAAAATACGTAAGTCGTTTTGTTCAACAAATTTGAGTAGATAACTCAGCAGTTGTTTGCATCAGAGCGACAATTTTTGAGATAGTTATTAAAACTGTTTAAAGGTTGTCAAACGTTGTTTCTCGTTGTATATCCTTTAATTCTAGAGTTAAATTGATAAATAACGTGTACGAATTTGTTTAACGCATTTGTTTTGGTTACTCGACGTCTCCGTTCTCGTGTAGCCTACATATTGCGTTTTTTTTTTAATTTGCTTACCGGGCTAAAGGTTAGCATGTTTAAAATACGTAAGTCGTTTTGCTCAACAAATTTGAGTAGATAACTCATCAGTTGGTTGCATCAGAGCGACAATTTTTGAGATAGTTATTAAAACTGTTTAAAGGTTGTCAAACGTTGTTTCTCGTTGTATATCCTTTAATTCTAGAGTTAAATTGATAAATAACGTGTACGCATTTGTTTAATGCATTTGTTTTGGTTAATCGACGTCCCCGTTCTCGTGTAGCCTACATATTGCGTTTTTTTTTTAATTTGCTTACCGGGCTAAAGGTTAGCATGCTTAAAATACGTAAGTCGTTTTGTTCAACAAATTTAAGTAGATAACTCAGCAGTTGTTTGCATCAGAGCGACAATTTTTGAGATAGTTATTAAAACTGTTTAAAGGTTGTCAAACGTTGTTTCTCGAAGTATATCCTTTAATTCTAGAGTTAAATTGATAAATAACGTGTACGAATTTGTTTAACGCATTTGTTTTGGTTACTCGACGTCTCCGTTCTCGTGTAGCCTACATATTGCGTTTTTTTTTTAATTTGCTTACCGGGCTAAAGGTTAGCATGTTTAAAATACGTAAGTCGTTTTGTTCAACAAATTTAAGTAGATAACTCATCAGTTGTTTGCATCAGAGCGACAATTTTTGAGATAGTTATTAAAACTGTTTAAAGGTTGTCAAACGTTGTTTCTCGTTGTATATCCTTTAATTCTAGAGTTAAATTGATAAATAGCGTGTACGAATTTGTTTAACGCATTTGTTTTGGTTACCCGTTCTCGTGTAGCCTACATATTGCGTTTTTTTTTTAATTTGCTTACCGGGCTAAAGGTTAGCATGCTTAAAATACGTAAGTAGTTTTGTTCAACAAATTTGAGTAGATAACTCAGCAGTTGTTTGCATCAGAGCGACAATTTTTGAGATAGTTATTAAAACTGTTTAAAGGTTGTCAAACGTTGTTTCTCGTTGTATATCCTTTAATTCTAGAGTTAAATTGATAAATAACGTGTACGAATTTGTTTAACGCATTTGTTTTGGTTACTCGACGTCTCCGTTCTCGTGTAGCTTACATATTGCGTTTTTTTTTTAATTTGCTTACCGGGCTAAAGGTTAGCATGCTTAAAATACGTAAGTCGTTTTGTTCAACAAATTTGAGTTGATAACTCATCAGTTGTTTGCATCAGAGCGACAATTTTTGAGATAGTTATTAAAACTGTTTAAAGGTTGTCAAACGTTGTTTCTCGTTGTATATCCTTTAATTCTAGAGTTAAATTGATAAATAACGTGTACGAATTTGTTTAACGCATTTGTTTTGGTTACTCGACATCTCCGTTCTCGTGTAGCCTACATATTGCGTTTTTTTTGTAATTTGATTACCGGGCTAAAGGTTAGCATGCTTAAAATACGTAAGTCGTTTTGTTCAACAAATTTAAGTAGATAACTCAGCAGTTGTTTGCATCAGAGCGCCAATTATTGAGATAGTTATTAAAACTGTTTAAAGGTTGTCAAACATTGTTTCTCGTTGTATATCCTTTAATTCTAGAGTTAAATTGATAAATAACGTGTACGAATTTGTTTAACGCATTTGTTTTGGTTACTCGACGTCTCCGTTCTCGTGTAGCCTACATTTTGCTTTTTTTTTTTAATTTGCTTACCGGGCTAAGGGTTAGCATGTTTAAAATACGTAAGTCGTTTTGTTCAACAAATTTAAGTAGATAACTCATCAGTAGTTTGCATCAGAGCGACAATATTTGAGATAGTTATTAAAACTGTTTAAAGGTTGTCAAACGTTGTTTCTCGTTGTATATCCTTTAATTCTAGAGTTAAATTGATAAATAACGTGTACGAATTTGTTTAACGCATTTGTTTTGGTTACTCGACGTCTCCGTTGTCGTGTAGCCTACATATTGCGTTTTTTTTTTTAATTTGCTTACCGGGCTAAAGGTTAGCATGCTTAAAATACGTAAGTCGTTTTGTTCAACAAATTTGAGTAGATAACTCAGCAGTTGTTTGCATCAGAGCGATAATTTTTAAGATAGTTACTAAAACGGTTTAAAGGTTGTCAAACGTTGTTTCTCGTTGTATATCCTTTAATTCTAGAGTTAAATTGATAAATAACGTGTACGAATTTGTTTAACGCATTTGTTTTGGTTACTCGACGTCTCCGTTCTCGTGTAGGCTACATATTGCGTTTTTTTTTTAATTTTCTTACCGGGCTAAAGGTTAGCATGTTTAAAATACGTAAGTCGTTTTGTTCAACAAATTTAAGTAGATAACTCATCAGTTGTTTGCATCAGAGAGACAATTTTTGAGATAGTTATTAAAACTGTTTAAAGGTTGTCAAACGTTGTTTCTCGTTGTATATCCTTTAATTCTAGAGTTAAATTGATAAATAACGTGTACGAATTTGTTTAACGCATTTGTTTTGGTTACTCGACGTCTCCGTTCTCGTGTAGCCTACATATTGCGTTTTTTTTAATTTGCTTACCGGGCTAAAGGTTAGCATGCTTAAAATACGTAAGTCGTTTTGTTCAACAAATTTAAGTAGATAACTCATCAGTTGTTTGCATCAGAGCGACAATTTTTGAGATAGTTTTTAAAACTGTTTAAAGGTTGTCAAACGTTGTTTCTCGTTGTATATCCTTTAATTCTAGAGTTAAATTGATAAATAACGTGTACGAATTTGTTTAACGCATTTGTTTTGGTTACTCGACGTCTCCGTTCTCGTGTAGCCTACATATTGCGTTTTTTTTTTTAATTTGCTTACCGGGCTAAAGGTTAGCATGCTTAAAATACGTAAGTAGTTTTGTTCAACAAATTTAAGTAGATAACTCATCAGTTGTTTGCATCAGAGCGAAAATTTTTGAGATAGTTATTAAAACTGTTTAAATGTTGTCAAACGTTGTTTCTCGTTGTATATCCTTTAATTCTAGAGTTAAATTGATAAATAACGTGTACGAATTTTTTTAACGCATTTGTTTTGGTTACTCGACGTCTCCGTTCTCGTGTAGCCTACATATTGCGTTTTTTTTTTAATTTGCTTACCGGGCTAAAGGTTAGCATGCTTAAAATACGTAGGTCGTTTTGTTCAACAAATTTAAGTAGATAACTCATCAATTGTTTGCATCAGAGCGACAATTTTTGAGATAGTTATTAAAACTGTTTAAAGGTTGTCAAACGTTGTTTCTCGTTGTATATCCTTTAATTCTAGAGTTAAATTGATAAATAACGTGTACGAATTTGTTTAACGCATTTGTTTTGGTTACTCGACGTCTCCGTTGTCGTGTAGCCTACATATTGCGTTTTTTTTTTTTAATTTGCTTACCGGGCTAAAGGTTAGCATGTTTAAAATACGTAAGTCGTTTTGTTCAACAAATTTGAGTAGATAACTCAGCAGTTGTTTGCATCAGAGCGATAATTTTTAAGATAGTTACTAAAACGGTTTAAAGGTTGTCAAACGTTGTTTCTCGTTGTATATCCTTTAATTCTAGAGTTAAATTGATAAATAACGTGTACGAATTTGTTTAACGCATTTGTTTTGGTTACTCGACGTCTCCGTTCTCGTGTAGCCTACATATTGCGTTTTTTTTAATTTGCTTACCGGGCTAAAGGTTAGCATGCTTAAAATACGTAAGTCGTTTTGTTCAACAAATTTAAGTAGATAACTCATCAGTTGTTTGCATCAGAGCGAAAATTTTTGAGATAGTTATTAAAACTGTTTAAAGGTTGTCAAACGTTGTTTCTCGTTGTATATCCTTTAATTCTAGAGTTAAATTGATAAATAACGTGTACGAATTTGTTTAACGCATTTGTTTTGGTTACTCGACGTCTCCGTTCTCGTGTAGCCTACATATTGCGTTTTTTTTTTTAATTTGCTTACCGGGCTAAAGGTTAGCATGCTTAAAATACGTAGGTCGTTTTGTTCAACAAATTTAAGTAGATAACTCATCAGTTGTTTGCATCAGAGCGACAATTTTTGAGATAGTTATTAAAACTGTTTAAAGGTTGTCAAACGTTGTTTCTCGTTGTATATCCTTTAATTCTAGAGTTAAATTGATAAATAACGTGTACGAATTTGTTTAACGCATTTGTTTTGGTTACTCGACGTCTCCGTTCTCGTGTAGCCTACATATTGCGTTTTTTTTTTAATTTGCTTACCGGGCTAAAGGTTAGCATGCTTAAAATACGTAGGTCGTTTTGTTCAACAAATTTAAGTAGATAACTCATCAGTTGTTTGCATCAGAGCGACAATTTTTGAGATAGTTATTAAAACTGTTTAAAGGTTGTCAAACGTTGTTTCTCGTTGTATATCCTTTAATTCTAGAGTTAAATTGATAAATAACGTGTACGAATTTGTTTAACGCATTTGTTTTGGTTACTCGACGTCTCCGTTCTCGTGTAGCCTACATATTGCGTTTTTTTTAATTTGCTTACCGGGCTAAAGGTTAGCATGTTTAAAATACGTAAGTCGTTTTGTTCAACACATTTAAGTAGATAACTCATCAGTTGTTTGCATCAGAGCGACAATTTTTGAGATAGTTATTAAAACTGTTTAAAGGTTGTCAAACGTTGTTTCTCGTTGTATATCCTTTAATTCTAGAGTTAAATTAATAAATAACGTGCACGAATTTGTTTAACGCATTTGTTTTGGTTACTCGACGTCTCCGTTCTCGTGTAGCCTACATATTACGTTTTTTTTTTAATTTGCTTACCGGGCTGAAGGTTAGCATGCTTAAAATACGTAAGACGTTTTGTTCAATAAATTTGAGTAGATAACTCAGCAGTTGTTTGCATCAGAGCGACAATTTTTGAGATAGTTATTAAAACTGTTTAAAGGTTGTCAAACATTGTTTCTCGTTGTATATCCTTTAATTCTAGAGTTAAATTGATAAATAACGTGTACGAATTTGTTTAAACCATTTGTTTTGGTTACTCGACGGCTCCGTTCTCGTGTAGCCTACATATTGCGTTTTTTTTAATTTGCTTACCGGGCTAAAGGTTAGCATGCTTAAAATACGTAAGTCGTTTTGTTCAACAAATTTAAGTAGATAACTCATCAGTTGTTTGCATCAGAGCGACAATTTTTGAGATAGTTATTAAAACTCTTTAAAGGTTGTCAAACATTGTTTCTCGTTATATATCCTTTAATTCTAGAGTTAAATTGATAAATAACGTGTACGAATTTGTTTTGGTTACTCGACGTCTCCGGTCTCGTGTAGCCTACATATTGCGTTTTTTTTTTAATTTGCTTACCGGGCTAAAGGTTAGCATGTTTAAAATACGTAAGTCGTTTTGTTCAACAAATTTAAGTAGATAACTCATCAATTGTTTGCATCAGAGCGACAATTTTTGAGATAGTTATTAAAACTGTTTAAAGGTTGTCAAACGTTGTTTCTCGTTGTATATCCTTTAATTCTAGAGTTAAATTGATAAATAATGTGTACGAATTTGTTTAACGCATTTGTTTTGGTTACTCGACGTCTCCGTTCTCGTGTAGCCTACATATTGCGTTTTTTTTTTTAATTTGCTTACCGGGCTAATACTATGTTCAAACAGAAAAATAAATTGAGGAAATTTCGATTTGAATTGAGTGCTGTTCATACAACTCGATTTAGCTTACTCAATAGTAATTTCATAGCTGGTTGGCTCATCTCTACAGCAAGAACATACCTTTGTTCAGACTGTCAAAATGATCACGCTCATTATTAAGCGAATGAAATGGAATGAAAATATAAAACTTTGAAATTTGTGTGTGTTGTAAGAAAATGTGTTCAATGTTTTGGTTTCATATTGATTTTGCCATCTTCTTTTGAAATCCGTACTCCAGTGAAATGAAAGACATAAAATCAGCTGATTAGATGAGCCAACCATATAGTTCAGCCATGCGTAACTGACGTTTAAGTATACTCAATAAACACACTTTACAATGTTGCATTTGCAGTTTGAAACAATTTATTACGCAATTTTTTTTAAATTGGCAATTTATTATTACAATTTATTATATGACAAATTGCGTAATAAATTGCCCAAATAGTATAAATTGCCAATTTGGTGTGTGTTTGAACCTAGTATAAAGGTTAGCATGCTTAAAATACGTAAGTCGTTTTGTTCAACAAATTTAAGTAGATAACTCAGCAGTTGTTTGCATCAGAGCGACAATTTTTGAGATAGTTATTAAAACGGTTTAAAGGTTGTCAAACGTTGCTTCTCGTTGTATATCCTTTAATTCTAGAGTTAAATTGATAAATAACGTGTACGAATTTGTTTATCGCATTTGTTTTGGTTACTCGACGTCTCCGTTCTCGTGTAGCCTACATATTGCGTTTTTTTTTAATTTGCTTACCGGGCTAAAGGTTAGCATGTTTAAAATACGTAAGTCGTTTTGTTCAACAAATTTAAGTAGATAACTCATCAGTTGTTTGCATCAGAACGACAATTTTTGAGATAGTTATTAAAACTGTTTAAAGGTTGTCAAACGTTGTTTCTCGTTGTATATCCTTTAATTCTAGAGTTAAATTGATAAATAGCGTGTACGAATTTGTTTAACGCATTTGTTTTGGTTACCCGTTCTCGTGTAGCCTACATATTGCGTTTTTTTTTTTAATTTGCTTACCGGGCTAAAGGTTAGCATGCTTAAAATACGTAAGTCGTTTTGTTCAACAAATTTGAGTAGATAACTCAGCAGTTGTTTGCATCAGAGCGACAATTTTTGAGATAGTTATTAAAACTGTTTAAAGGTTGTCAAACGTTGTTTCTCGTTGTATATCCTTTAATTCTAGAGTTAAATTGATAAATAACGTGTACGAATTTGTTTAACGCATTTGTTTTGATTACTCGACGTCTCCGTTCTCGTGTAGCCTACATATTGCGTTTTTTTTTTAATTTGCTTACCGGGCTAAAGGTTAGCATGCTTAAAATACGTAAGTCGTTTTGTTCAACAAATTTGAGTTGATAACTCATCAGTTGTTTGCATCAGAGCGACAATTTTTGAGATAGTTATTAAAACTGTTTAAAGGTTGTCAAACGTTGTTTCTCGTTGTATATCCTTTAATTCTAGAGTTAAATTGATAAATAACATGTACGAATTTGTTTAACGCATTTGTTTTGGTTACTCGACATCTCCGTTCTCGTGTAGCCTACATATTGCGTTTTTTTTGTAATTTGATTACCGGACTAAAGGTTAGCATGCTTAAAATACGTAAGTCGTTTTGTTCAACAAATTTAAGTAGATAACTCAGCAGTTGTTTGCATCAGAGCGCCAATTTTTGAGATAGTTATTAAAACTGTTTAAAGGTTGTCAAACGTTGTTTCTCGTTGTATATCCTTTAATTCTAGAGTTAAATTGATAAATAACGTGTACGAATTTGTTTAACGCATTTGTTTTGGTTACTCGACGTCTCCGTTCTCGTGTAGCCTACATATTGCGTTTTTTTTAATTTGCTTACCGGGCTAAAGGTTAGCATGTTTAAAATACGTAAGTCGTTTTGTTCAACAAATTTAAGTAGATAACTCATCAGTTGTTTGCATCAGAGCGACAATTTTTGAGATAGTTATTAAAACTGTTTAAAGGTTGTCAAACGTTGTTTCTCGTTGTATATCCTTTAATTCTAGAGTTAAATTGATAAATAACGTGTACGAATTTGTTTAACGCATTTGTTTTGGTTACTCGACGTCTCCGTTGTCGTGTAGCCTACATATTGCGTTTTTTTTTTTAATTTGCTTACCGGGCTAAAGGTTAGCATGTTTAAAATACGTAAGTCGTTTTGTTCAACAAATTTGAGTAGATAACTCAGCAGTTGTTTGCATCAGAGCGATAATTTTTGAGATAGTTACTAAAACGGTTTAAAGGTTGTCAAACGTTGTTTCTCGTTGTATATCCTTTAATTCTAGAGTTAAATTGATAAATAACGTGTACGAATTTGTTTAACGCATTTGTTTTGGTTACTCGACGTCTCCGTTCTCGTGTAGCCTACATATTGCGTTTTTTTTAATTTGCTTACCGGGCTAAAGGTTAGCATGTTTAAAATACGTAAGTCGTTTTGTTCAACAAATTTAAGTAGATAACTCATCAGTTGTTTGCATCAGAGAGACAATTTTTGAGATAGTTATTAAAACTGTTTAAAGGTTGTCAAACGTTGTTTCTCGTTGTATATCCTTTAATTCTAGAGTTAAATTGATAAATAACGTGTACGAATTTGTTTAACGCATTTGTTTTGGTTACTCGACGTCTCCGTTCTCGTGTAGCCTACATATTGTGTTTTTTTTAATTTGCTTACCGGGCTAAAGGTTAGCATGCTTAAAATACGTAAGTCGTTTTGTTCAACAAATTTAAGTAGATAACTCATCAGTTGTTTGCATCAGAGCGACAATTTTTGAGATAGTTTTTAAAACTGTTTAAAGGTTGTCAAACGTTGTTTCTCGTTGTATATCCTTTAATTCTAGAGTTAAATTGATAAATAACGTGTACGAATTTGTTTAACGCATTTGTTTTGGTTACTCGACGTCTCCGTTCTCGTGTAGCCTACATATTGCGTTTTTTTTTAATTTGCTTACCGGGCTAAAGGTTAGCATGCTTAAAATACGTAAGTAGTTTTGTTCAACAAATTTAAGTAGATAACTCATCAGTTGTTTGCATCAGAGCGAAAATTTTTGAGATAGTTATTAAAACTGTTTAAAGGTTGTCAAACGTTGTTTCTCGTTGTATATCCTTTAATTCTAGAGTTAAATTGATAAATAACGTGTACGAATTTGTTTAACGCATTTGTTTTGGTTACTCGACGTCTCCGTTCTCGTGTAGCCTACATATTGCGTTTTTTTTTTAATTTGCTTACCGGGCTAAAGGTTAGCATGCTTAAAATACGTAAGTCGTTTTGTTCAACAAATTTAAGTAGATAACTCATCAGTTGTTTGCATCAGAGCGATAATTTTTGAGATAGTTATTAAAACTGTTTAAAGGTTGTCAAACGTTGTTTCTCGTTGTATATCCTTTAATTCTAGAGATAAATTGATAAATAACGTGTACGAATTTGTTTAACGCATTTGTTTTGGTTACTCGACGTCTCCGTTCTCGTGTAGCCTACATATTGCGTTTTTTTTTAATTTGCTTACCGGGCTAAAGGTTAGCATGCTTAAAATACGTAAGTCGTTTTGTTCAACAAATTTAAGTAGATAACTCATCAGTTGTTTGCATCAGAGCGACAATTTTTGAGATAGTTTTTAAAACTGTTTAAAGGTTGTCAAACGTTGTTTCTCGTTGTATATCCTTTAATTCTAGAGTTAAATTAATAAATAACGTGTACGAAGTTCTTTATCGCATTTGTTTTGGTTACTCGACGTCTCCGTTCTCGTGTAGCCTACATATTGCGTTTTTTTTTTAATTTGCTTACCGGGCTAAAGGTTAGCATGTTTAAAATACGTAAGTCGTTTTGTTCAACAAATTTGAGTAGATAACTCATCAGTTGTTTGCATCAGAGCGACAATTTTTGAGATAGTTATTAAAACTGTTTAAAGGTCGTCAAACGTTGTTTCTCGTTGTATATCCTTTAATTCTAGAGTTAAATTGATAAATAACGTGTACGAATTTGTTTAACGCATTTGTTTTGGTTACTCGACGTCTCCGTTCTCGTGTAGCCTACATATTGCGTTTTTTTTTAATTTGCTTACCGGGCTAAAGGTTAGCATGCTTAAAATACGTAAGTCGTTTTGTTCAACAAATTTAAGTAGATAACTCATCAGTTGTTTGCATCAGAGCGACAATTTTTGAGATAGTTTTTAAAACTGTTTAAAGGTTGTCAAACGTTGTTTCTCGTTGTATATCCTTTAATTCTAGAGTTAAATTGATAAATAACGTGTACGAATTTGTTTAACGCATTTGTTTTGGTTACTCGACGTCTCCGTTCTCGTGTAGCCTACATATTGCGTTTTTTTTTTAATTTGCTTACCGGGCTAAAGGTTAGCATGCTTAAAATACGTAAGTCGTTTTGTTCAACAAATTTAAGTAGATAACTCATCAGTTGTTTGCATCAGATTTTTGAGATAGTTATTAAAACTGTTTAAAGGTTGTCAAACGTTGTTTCTCGTTGTATATGCTTTAATTCTAGAGTTAAATTGATAAATAACGTGTACGAATTTCTTTATCGCATTTGTTTTGGTTACTCGACGTCTCCGTTCTCGTGTAGCCTACATATTGCGTTTTTTTTTTAATTTGCTTACCGGGCTAAAGGTTAGCATGCTTAAAATACGTAAGTCGTTTTGTTCAACAAATTTAAGTAGATAACTCATCAGTTGTTTGCATCAGAGCGACAATTTTTGAGATAGTTATTAAAACTGTTTAAAGGTTGTCAAACGTTGTTTCTCGTTGTATATCCTTTAATTCTAGAGTTAAATTGATAAATAACGTGTACGAATTTGTTTAACGTATTTGTTTTGGTTACTCGACGTCTCCGTTCTCGTGTAGCCTACATATTGCGTTTTTTTTTTAATTTGCTTACCGAGCTAAAGGTTAGCATGTTTAAAATACGTAAGTCGTTTTGTTCAACAAATTTGAGTAGATAACTCATCAGTTGTTTGCATCAGAGCGACAATTTTTGAGATAGTTATTAAAACTGTTTAAAGGTTGTCAAACGTTGTTTCTCGTTGTATATCCTTTAATTCTAGAGTTAAATTGATAAATAACGTGTACGAATTTGTTTAACGCATTTGTTTTGGTTACTCGACGTCTCCGTTCTCGTGTAGCCTACATATTGCGTTTTTTTTAAGTTGCTTACCGGGCTAAAGGTTAGCATGCTTAAAATACGTAAGTCGTTTTGTTCAACAAATTTGAGTAGATAACTCAGCAGTTGTTTGCATCAGAGCGACAATTTTTGAGATAGTTATTAAAACTGTTTAAAGGTTGTCAAACGTTGTTTCTCGTTGTATATCCTTTAATTCTAGAGTTAAATTGATAAATAAGGTGTACGAATTTGTTTAACGCATTTGTTTTGGTTACTCGACGTCTCCGTGCTCGTGTAGCCTACATATTGCGTTTTTTTTTTTAATTTGCTTTCCGGGCTAAAGGTTAGCATGCTTAAAATACGTAAGTCGTTTTGTTCAAGAAATTTAAGTAGATAACTCATCAGTTGTTTGCATCAGAGCGACAATTTTTGAGATAGTTATTAAAACTGTTTAAAGGTTGTCAAACGTTGTTTCTCGTTGTATATCCTTTAATTCTAGAGTTAAATTGATAAATAACGTGTACGAATTTGTTTAACGCATTTGTTTTGGTTACTCGACGTCTCCGTTCTCGTGTAGCCTACATATTGCGTTTTTTTTTTTTTAATTTGCTTACCGGGCTAAAGGTTAGCATGCTTAAAATACGTAAGTCGTTTTGTTCAACAAATTTAAGTAGATAACTCATCAGTTGTTTGCATCAGAGCGACAATTTTTGAGATAGTTATTAAAACTGTTTAAAGGTTGTCAAACGTTGTTTCTCGTTGTATATCCTTTAATTCTAGAGTTAAATTGATAAATAACGTGTACGAATTTGTTTAACGTATTTGTTTTGGTTACTCGACGTCTCCGTTCTCGTGTAGCCTACATATTGCGTTTTTTTTTTAATTTGCTTACCGGGCAAAAGGTTAGCATGTTTAAAATACGTAAGTCGTTTTGTTCAACAAATTTGAGTAGATAACTCATCAGTTGTTTGCATCAGAGCGACAATTTTTGAGATAGTTACTAAAACTGTTTAAAGGTTGTCAAACGTTGTTTCCCCCTTGTATATCCTTTAATTCTAGAGTTAAATTGATAAATAACGTGTACGAATTTGTTTAACGCATTTGTTTTGGTTACTCGACGTCTCCGCGCTCGTGTAGCCTACATATTGCGTTTTTTTTTAATTTGCTTACCGGGCTAAAGGTTAGCATGCTTAAAATACGTAAGTCGTTTTGTTCAACAAATTTAAGTAGATAACTCATCAGTTGTTTGCATCAGAGCGACAATTTTTGAGATAGTTATTAAAACTGTTTAAAGGTTGTCAAACGTTGTTTCTCGTTGTATATCCTTTAATTCTAGAGTTAAATTGATAAATAACGTGTACGAATTTGTTTAACGCATTTGTTTTGGTTACTCGACGTCTCCGTTCTCGTGTAGCCTACATATTGCGTTTTTTTTTTTAATTTGCTTACCGGGCTAAAGGTTAGCATGCTTAAAATACGTAAGTCGTTTTGTTCAACAAATTTGAGTAGATAACTCAGCAGTTGTTTGCATCAGAGCGACAATTTTTGAGATAGTTATTAAAACTGTTTAAAGGTTGTCAAACGTTGTTTCTCGTTGTATATCCTTTAATTCTAGAGTTAAATTGATAAATAACGTGTACGAATTTGTTTAACGCATTTGTTTTGGTTACTCGACGTCTCCGTTCTCGTGTAGCCTTCATATTGCGTTTTTTTTAATTTGCTTACCGGGCTAAAGGTTAGCATGTTTAAAATACGTAAGTCGTTTTGTTCAAAAAATTTGAGTAGATAACTCATCAGTTGTTTGCATCAGAGCGAAAATTTTTGAGATAGTTATTAAAACTGTTTAAAGCTTGTCAAACGTTGTTTCTCGTTGTATATCCCATAATTCTAGAGTTAAATTGATAAATAACGTGTACGAATTTGTTAAACGCATTTGTTTTGGTTACTCGACGTCTCCGTTCTCGTGTAGCCTACATATTGCGTTTTTTTTTTTTAATTTGCTTACCGGGCTAAAGGTTAGCATGCTTAAAATACGTAAGTCGTTTTGTTCAACAAATTTAAGTAGATAACTCATCAGTTGTTTGCATCAGAGCGACAATTTTTGAGATAGTTATTAAAACTGTTTAAAGGTTGTCAAACGTTGTTTCTCGTTGTATATCCTTTAATTCTAGAGTTAAATTGATAAATAACGTGTACGAATTTGTTTAACGTATTTGTTTTGGTTACTCGACGTCTCCGTTCTCGTGTAGCCTACATATTGCGTTTTTTTTTTAATTTGCTTACCGGGCAAAAGGTTAGCATGTTTAAAATACGTAAGTCGTTTTGTTCAACAAATTTGAGTAGATAACTCATCAGTTGTTTGCATCAGAGCGACAATTTTTGAGATAGTTACTAAAACTGTTTAAAGGTTGTCAAACGTTGTTTCTCGTTGTATATCCTTTAATTCTAGAGTTAAATTGATAAATAACGTGTACGAATTTGTTTAACGCATTTGTTTTGGTTACTCGACGTCTCCGCGCTCGTGTAGCCTACATATTGCGTTTTTTTTAATTTGCTTACCGGGCTAAAGGTTAGCATGCTTAAAATACGTAAGTCGTTTTGTTCAACAAATTTAAGTAGATAACTCATCAGTTGTTTGCATCAGAGCGACAATTTTTGAGATAGTTATTAAAACTGTTTAAAGGTTGTCAAACGTTGTTTCTCGTTGTATATCCTTTAATTCTAGAGTTAAATTGATAAATAACGTGTACGAATTTGTTTAACGCATTTGTTTTGGTTACTCGACGTCTCCGTTCTCGTGTAGCCTACATATTGCGTTTTTTTTTAATTTGCTTACCGGGCTAAAGGTTAGCATGCTTAAAATACGTAAGTCGTTTTGTTCAACAAATTTGAGTAGATAACTCAGCAGTTGTTTGCATCAGAGCGACAATTTTTGAGATAGTTATTAAAACTGTTTAAAGGTTGTCAAACGTTGTTTCTCGTTGTATATCCTTTAATTCTAGAGTTAAATTGATAAATAACGTGTACGAATTTGTTTAACGCATTTGTTTTGGTTACTCGACGTCTCCGTTCTCGTGTAGCCTACATATTGCGTTTTTTTTAATTTGCTTACCGGGCTAAAGGTTAGCATGCTTAAAATACGTAAGTCGTTTTGTTCAACAAATTTAAGTAGATAACTCATCAGTTGTTTGCATCAGAGCGACAATTTTTGAGATAGTTATTAAAACTGTTTAAAGGTTGTCAAACGTTGTTTCTCGTTGTATATCCTTTAATTCTAGAGTTAATTTGATAAATAAGGTGTACGAATTTGTTTAACGCATTTGTTTTGGTTACTCGACGTCTCCGTGCTCGTTTAGCCTACATATTGCGTTTTTTTTTTTAATTTGCTTTCCGGGCTAAAGGTTAGCATGCTTAAAATACGTAAGTCGTTTTGTTCAAGAAATTTAAGTAGATAACTCATCAGTTGTTTGCATCAGAGCGACAATTTTTGAGATAGTTATTAAAACTGTTTAAAGGTTGTCAAACGTTGTTTCTCGTTGTATATCCTTTAATTCTAGAGTTAAATTGATAAATAACGTGTACGAATTTGTTTAACGCATTTGTTTTGGTTACTCGACGTCTCCGTTCTCGTGTAGCCTACATATTGCGTTTTTTTTTTTAATTTGCTTACCGGGCTAAAGGTTAGCATGCTTAAAATACGTAAGTCGTTTTGTTCAACAAATTTAAGTATTTAACTCATCAGTTGTTTGCATCAGAGCGACAATTTTTGAGATAGTTATTAAAACTGTTTAAAGGTTGTCAAACGTTGTTTCTCGTTGTATATCCTTTAATTCTAGAGTTAAATTGATAAATAACGTGTACGAATTTGTTTAACGTATTTGTTTTGGTTACTCGACGTCTCCGTTCTCGTGTAGCCTACATATTGCGTTTTTTTTTAAATTTGCTTACCGGGCAAAAGGTTAGCATGTTTAAAATACGTAAGTCGTTTTGTTCAACAAATTTGAGTAGATAACTCATCAGTTGTTTGCATCAGAGCGACAATTTTTGAGATAGTTACTAAAACTGTTTAAAGGTTGTCAAACGTTGTTTCTCGTTGTATATCCTTTAATTCTAGAGTTAAATTGATAAATAACGTGTACGAATTTGTTTAACGCATTTGTTTTGGTTACTCGACGTCTCCGCGCTCGTGTAGCCTACATATTGCGTTTTTTTTTTAATTTGCTTACCGGGCTAAAGGTTACCATGCTTAAAATACGTAAGTCGTTTTGTTCAACAAATTTAAGTAGATAACTCATCAGTTGTTTGCATCAGAGCGACAATTTTTGAGATAGTTATTAAAACTGTTTAAAGGTTGTCAAACGTTGTTTCTCGTTGTATATCCTTTAATTCTAGAGTTAAATTGATAAATAACGTGTACGAATTTGTTTAACGCATTTGTTTTAGTTACTCGACGTCTCCGTTCTCGTGTAGCCTACATATTGCGTTTTTTTTTTAATTTGCTTACCGGGCTAAAGGTTAGCATGCTTAAAATACGTAAGTCGTTTTGTTCAACAAATTTGAGTAGATAACTCAGCAGTTGTTTGCATCAGAGCGACAATTTTTGAGATAGTTATTAAAACTGTTTAAAGGTTGTCAAACGTTGTTTCTCGTTGTATATCCTTTAATTCTAGAGTTAAATTGATAAATAACGTGTACGAATTTGTTTAACGCATTTGTTTTGGTTACTCGACGTCTCCGTTCTCGTGTAGCCTTCATATTGCGTTTTTTTTAATTTGCTTACCGGGCTAAAGGTTAGCATATTTAAAATACGTAAGTCGTTTTGTTCAAAAAATTTGAGTAGATAACTCATCAGTTGTTTGCATCAGAGCGAAAATTTTTGAGATAGTTATTAAAACTGTTTAAAGCTTGTCAAACGTTGTTTCTCGTTGTATATCCCATAATTCTAGAGTTAAATTGATAAATAACGTGTACGAATTTGTTTAACGCATTTGTTTTGGTTACTCGACGTCTCCGTTCTCGTGTAGCCTACATATTGCGTTTTTTTTTTTAATTTGCTTACCGGGCTAAAGGTTAGCATGCTTAAAATACGTAAGTCGTTTTGTTCAACAAATTTAAGTAGATAACTCATCAGTTGTTTGCATCAGAGCGACAATTTTTGAGATAGTTATTAAAACTGTTTAAAGGTTGTCAAACGTTGTTTCTCGTTGTATATCCTTTAATTCTAGAGTTAAATTGATAAATAACGTGTACGAATTTGTTTAACGCATTTGTTTTGGTTACTCGACGTCTCCGTTCTCGTGTAGCCTACATATTGCGTTTTTTTTTTTAATTTGCTTACCGGGCTAAAGGTTAGCATGCTTAAAATACGTAAGTCGTTTTGTTCAACAAATTTAAGTATTTAACTCATCAGTTGTTTGCATCAGAGCGACAATTTTTGAGATAGTTATTAAAACTGTTTAAAGGTTGTCAAACGTTGTTTCTCGTTGTATATCCTTTAATTCTAGAGTTAAATTGATAAATAACGTGTACGAATTTGTTTAACGTATTTGTTTTGGTTACTCGACGTCTCCGTTCTCGTGTAGCCTACATATTGCGTTTTTTTTTAAATTTGCTTACCGGGCAAAAGGTTAGCATGTTTAAAATACGTAAGTCGTTTTGTTCAACAAATTTGAGTAGATAACTCATCAGTTGTTTGCATCAGAGCGACAATTTTTGAGATAGTTACTAAAACTGTTTAAAGGTTGTCAAACGTTGTTTCTCGTTGTATATCCTTTAATTCTAGAGTTAAATTGATAAATAACGTGTACGAATTTGTTTAACGCATTTGTTTTGGTTACTCGACGTCTCCGCGCTCGTGTAGCCTACATATTGCGTTTTTTTTTTAATTTGCTTACCGGGCTAAAGGTTACCATGCTTAAAATACGTAAGTCGTTTTGTTCAACAAATTTAAGTAGATAACTCATCAGTTGTTTGCATCAGAGCGACAATTTTTGAGATAGTTATTAAAACTGTTTAAAGGTTGTCAAACGTTGTTTCTCGTTGTATATCCTTTAATTCTAGAGTTAAATTGATAAATAACGTGTACGAATTTGTTTAACGCATTTGTTTTAGTTACTCGACGTCTCCGTTCTCGTGTAGCCTACATATTGCGTTTTTTTTTTAATTTGCTTACCGGGCTAAAGGTTAGCATGCTTAAAATACGTAAGTCGTTTTGTTCAACAAATTTGAGTAGATAACTCAGCAGTTGTTTGCATCAGAGCGACAATTTTTGAGATAGTTATTAAAACTGTTTAAAGGTTGTCAAACGTTGTTTCTCGTTGTATATCCTTTAATTCTAGAGTTAAATTGATAAATAACGTGTACGAATTTGTTTAACGCATTTGTTTTGGTTACTCGACGTCTCCGTTCTCGTGTAGCCTTCATATTGCGTTTTTTTTAATTTGCTTACCGGGCTAAAGGTTAGCATATTTAAAATACGTAAGTCGTTTTGTTCAAAAAATTTGAGTAGATAACTCATCAGTTGTTTGCATCAGAGCGAAAATTTTTGAGATAGTTATTAAAACTGTTTAAAGCTTGTCAAACGTTGTTTCTCGTTGTATATCCCATAATTCTAGAGTTAAATTGATAAATAACGTGTACGAATTTGTTTAACGCATTTGTTTTGGTTACTCGACGTCTCCGTTCTCGTGTAGCCTACATATTGCGTTTTTTTTTTTAATTTGCTTACCGGGCTAAAGGTTAGCATGCTTAAAATACGTAAGTCGTTTTGTTCAACAAATTTAAGTAGATAACTCATCAGTTGTTTGCATCAGAGCGACAATTTTTGAGATAGTTATTAAAACTGTTTAAAGGTTGTCAAACGTTGTTTCTCGTTGTATATCCTTTAATTCTAGAGTTAAATTGATAAATAACGTGTACGAATTTGTTTAACGTATTTGTTTTGGTTACTCGACGTCTCCGTTCTCGTGTAGCCTACATATTGCGTTTTTTTTTTAATTTGCTTACCGGGCAAAAGGTTAGCATGTTTAAAATACGTAAGTCGTTTTGTTCAACAAATTTTAGTAGATAACTCATCAGTTGTTTGCATCAGAGCGACAATTTTTGAGATAGTTACTAAAACTGTTTAAAGGTTGTCAAACGTTGTTTCTCGTTGTATATCCTTTAATTCTAGAGTTAAATTGATAAATAACGTGTACGAATTTGTTTAACGCATTTGTTTAGGTTACTCGACGTCTCCGCGCTCGTGTAGCCTACATATTGCGTTTTTTTTTTTAATTTGCTTACCGGGCTAAAGGTTGGCATGTTTAAAATACGTAAGTCGTTTTGTTCAACAAATTTAAGTAGATAACTCATCAGTTGTTTGCATCAGATCGACAATTTTTGAGATAGTTATTAAAACTGTTTAAAGGTTGTCAAACGTTGTTTCTCGTTGTATATCCTTTAATTCTAGAGTTAAATTGATAAATAACGTGTACGAATTTGTTTAACGCATTTGTTTTGGTTACTCGACCTATCCGTGCTCGTGTAGCCTACATATTGCGTTTTTTTTTTAATTTGCTTACCGGGCTAAAGGTTAGCATGCTTAAAATACGTAAGTCGTTTTGTTCAACAAATTTAAGTAGATAACTCATCAGTTGTTTGCATCAGAGCGACAATTTTTGAGATAGTTATTAAAACTGTTTAAAGGTTGTCAAACGTTGTTTCTCGTTGTATATCCTTTAATTCTAGAGTTAAATTGATAAATAACGTGTACGAATTTGTTTAACGCATTTGTTTTGGTTACTCGACGTCTCCGTTCTCGTGTAGCCTACATATTGCGTTTTTTTTTTAATTTGCTTACCGGGCTAAAGGTTAGCATGCTTAAAATACGTAAGTCGTTTTGTTCAACAAATTTGAGTAGATAACTCAGCAGTTGTTTGCATCAGAGCGACAATTTTTGAGATAGTTATTAAAACTGTTTAAAGGTTGTCAAACGTTGTTTCTCGTTGTATATCCTTTAATTCTAGAGTTAAATTGTTAATAACGTGTACGAATTTGTTTAACGCATTTGTTTTGGTTACTCGACGTCTCCGTTCTCGTGTAGCCTAGATATTGCGTTTTTTTTTTTAATTTGCTTACCGGGCTAAAGGTTAGCATGCTTAAAATACGTAAGTCGTTTTGTTCAACAAATTTGAGTAGATAACTCAGCAGTTGTTTGCATCAGAGCGACAATTTTTGAGATAGTTATTAAAACTGTTTAAAGGTTGTCAAACATTGTTTCTCGTTGTATATCCTTTAATTCTAGAGTTAAATTGATAAATAACATGTACGAATTTCTTTAACGCATTTGTTTTGGTTACTCGACGTCTCCGTTCTCGTGTAGCCTACATATTGCGTTTTTTTTTTTAATTTGCTTACCGGGCTAAAGGTTAGCATGCTTAAAATACGTAAGTCGTTTTGTTCAAAAAATTTGAGTAGATAACTCATCAGTTGTTTGCATCAGAGCGAAAATTTTTGAGATAGTTATTAAAACTGTTTAAAGCTTGTCAAACGTTGTTTCTCGTTGTATATCCCATAATTCTAGAGTTAAATTGATAAATAACGTGTACGAATTTCTTTAACGCATTTGTTTTGGTTACTCGAAGTCTCCGTTCTCGTGTAGCCTACATATTGCGTTTTTTTTTTTAATTTGCTTACCGGGCTAAAGGTTAGCATGTTTAAAATACGTAAGTCGTTTTGTTCAAAAAATTTGAGTAGATAACTCATCAGTTGTTTGCATCAGAGCGAAAATTTTTGAGATAGTTATTAAAACTGTTTAAAGCTTGTCAAACGTTGTTTCTCGTTGTATATCCCATAATTCTAGAGTTAAATTGATAAATAACGTGTACGAATTTGTTTAACGCATTTGTTTTGGTTACTCGACGTCTCCGTTCTCGTGTAGCCTACATATTGCGTTTTTTTTTTTAATTTGCTTACCGGGCTAAAGGTTAGCATGCTTAAAATACGTAAGTCGTTTTGTTCAACAAATTTAAGTAGATAACTCATCAGTTGTTTGCATCAGAGCGACAATTTTTGAGATAGTTATTAAAACTGTTTAAAGGTTGTCAAACGTTGTTTCTCGTTGTATATCCTTTAATTCTAGAGTTAAATTGATAAATAACGTGTACGAATTTGTTTAACGTATTTGTTTTGGTTACTCGACGTCTCCGTTCTCGTGTAGCCTACATATTGCGTTTTTTTTTAAATTTGCTTACCGGGCAAAAGGTTAGCATGTTTAAAATACGTAAGTCGTTTTGTTCAACAAATTTGAGTAGATAACTCATCAGTTGTTTGCATCAGAGCGACAATTTTTGAGATAGTTATTAAAACTGTTTAAAGGTTGTCAAACGTTGTTTCTCGTTGTATATCCTTTAATTCTAGAGTTAAATTGATAAATAACGTGTACGAATTTGTTTAAAGCATTTGTTTTGGTTACTCGACGTCTCCGTGCTCGTGTAGCCTACATATTGCGTTTTTTTTTAATTTGCTTACCGGGCTAAAGGTTAGCATGCTTAAAATACGTAAGTCGTTTTGTTCAACAAATTTAAGTAGATAACTCATCAGTTGTTTGCATCAGAGAGACAATTTTTGAGATAGTTATTAAAACTGTTTAAAGGTTGTCAAACGTTGTTTCTCGTTGTATATCCTTTAATTCTAGAGTTAAATTGATAAATAACGTGTACGAATTTGTTTAACGCATTTGTTTTGGTTACTCGACGTCTCCGTTCTCGTGTAGCCTAGATATTGCGTTTTTTTTTTTTAATTTGCTTACCGGGCTAAAGGTTAGCATGCTTAAAATACGTAAGTCGTTTTGTCCAACAAATTTGAGTAGATAACTCAGCAGTTGTTTGCATCAGAGCGACAATTTTTGAGATAGTTATTAAAACTGTTTAAAGGTTGTCAAACATTGTTTCTCGTTGTATATCCTTTAATTCTAGAGTTAAATTGATAAATAACGTGTACGAATTTGTTTAACGCATTTGTTTTGGTTACTGGACGTCTCCGTTCTCGTGTAGCCTTCATATTGCGTTTTTTTTAATTTGCTTACCGGGCTAAAGGTTAGCATGTTTAAAATACGTAAGTCGTTTTGTTCAAAAAATTTGAGTAGATAACTCATCAGTTGTTTGCATCAGAGCGAAAATTTTTGAGATAGTTATTAAAACTGTTTAAAGCTTGTCAAACGTTGTTTCTCGTTGTATATCCCATAATTCTAGAGTTAAATTGATAAATAACGTGTACGAATTTGTTTAACGCATTTGTTTTGGTTACTCGACGTCTCCGTTCTCGTGTAGCCTACATATTGCGTTTTTTTTTTAAATTTGCTTACCGGGCTAAAGGTTAGCATGCTTAAAATACGTAAGTCGTTTTTCAACAAATTTAAGTAGATAACTCATCAGTTGTTGGCATCAGAGCGACAATTTTTCAGATAGTTATTAAAACTGTTTAAAGGTTGTCAAACGTTGTTTCTCGTTGTATATCCTTTAATTCTAGAGCTAAATTGATCGATAACGTGTACGAATTTGTTTAACGCAATTGTTTTGGTTACTCGACGTCTCCGTCCTCGTGTAGCCTACATATTGCGTTTTTTTTTTTAATTTGCTTACCGGGCTAAAGATTAGCATGTTTAAAATACGTAAGTCGTTTTGTTCAACAAATTTAAGTAGATAACTCATCAGTTGTTTGCATCAGATCGACAATTTTTGAGATAGTTATTAAAACTGTTTAAAGGTTGTCAAACGTTGTTTCTCGTTGTATATCCTTTAATTCTAGAGTTAAATTGATAAATAACGTGTACGAATTTGTTTAACGCATTTGTTTTGGTTACTCGACGTCCCCGTTCTCGTGTAGCCTACATATTGCGTTTTTTTTTTAATTTGCTTACCGGGCTAAAGGTTAGCATGTTTAAAATACGTAAGTCGTTTTGTTCAACAAATTTAAGTAGATAACTCATCAGTTGTTTGCATCAGAGCGACAATTTTTGAGATAGTTATTAAAACTGTTTAAAGGTTGTCAAACGTTGTTTCTCGTTGTATATCCTTTAATTGTAGAGTTAAATTGATAAATAACGTGTACGAATTTGTTTAACGCATTTGTTTTGGTTACTCGACGTCTCCGTTCTCGTGTAGCCTACATATTGCGTTTTTTTTTTTAATTTGCTTACCGGGCTAAAGGTTAGCATGTTTAGAATACGTAAGTCGTTTTGTTCAACAAATTTAAGTAGATAACTCATCAGTTGTTTGCATCAGAGCGACAATTTTTGAGATAGTTATTAAAACTGTTTAAAGGTTGTCAAACGTTGTTTCTCGTTGTATATCCTTTAATTGTAGAGTTAAATTGATAAATAACGTGTACGAATTTGTTTAACGCATTTGTTTTGGTTACTCGACGTCTCCGTTCTCGTGTAGCCTACATATTGCGTTTTTTTTTTTTAATTTGCTTACCGGGCTAAAGGTTAGCATGCTTAAAATACGTAAGTCGTTTTGTTCAACTAAATTTAAGTAGATAACTCATCAGTTGTTTGCATCAGAGCGACAATTTTTGAGATAGTTATTAAAACTATTTAAAGGTTGTCAAACGTTGTTTCTCGTTGTATATCCTTTAATTCTAGAGTTAAATTGATAAATAACGTGTACGAATTTGTTTAACGCATTTGTTTTGGTTACTCGACGTCTCCGTTCTCGTGTAGCCTACATATTGCGTTTTTTTTTTAATTTGCTTACCGGGCTAAAGGTTAGCATGCTTAAAATACGTAAGTCGTTTTGTTCAACAAATTTGAGTAGATAACTCAGCAGTTGTTTGCATCAGAGCGACAATTTTTGAGATAGTTATTAAAACTGTTTAAAGGTTGTCAAACGTTGTTTCTCGTTGTATATCCTTTAATTCTAGAGTTAAATTGATAAATAACGTGTACGAATTTGTTTAACGCATTTGTTTTGGTTACTGGACGTCTCCGTTCTCGTGTAGCCTTCATATTGCGTTTTTTTTAATTTGCTTACCGGGCTAAAGGTTAGCATGTTTAAAATACGTAAGTCGTTTTGTTCAAAAAATTTGAGTAGATAACTCATCAGTTGTTTGCATCAGAGCGAAAATTTTTGAGATAGTTATTAAAACTGTTTAAAGCTTGTCAAACGTTGTTTCTCGTTGTATATCCCATAATTCTAGAGTTAAATTGATAAATAACGTGTACGAATTTGTTTAACGCATTTGTTTTGGTTACTCGACGTCTCCGTTCTCGTGTAGCCTACATATTGCGTTTTTTTTTAAATTTGCTTACCGGGCTAAAGGTTAGCATGCTTAAAATACGTAAGTCGTTTTTCAACAAATTTAAGTAGATAACTCATCAGTTGTTTGCATCAGAGCGACAATTTTTGAGATAGTTATTAAAACTGTTTAAAGGTTGTCAAACGTTGTTTATCGTTGTATATCCTTTAATTCTAGAGCTAAATTGATCGATAACGTGTACGAATTTGTTTAACGCATTTGTTTTGGTTACTCGACGTCTCCGTTCTCGTGTAGCCTACATATTGCGTTTTTTTTTTTAATTTGCTTACCGGGCTAAAGGTTAGCATGTTTAAAATACGTAAGTCGTTTTGTTCAACAAATTTAAGTAGATAACTCATCAGTTGTTTGCATCAGATCGACAATTTTTGAGATAGTTATTAAAACTGTTTAAAGGTTGTCAAACGTTGTTTCTCGTTGTATATCCTTTAATTCTAGAGTTAAATTGATAAATAACGTGTACGAATTTGTTTAACGCATTTGTTTTGGTTACTCGACGTCTCCGTTCTCGTGTAGCCTACATATTGCGTTTTTTTTTTTAATTTGCTTACCGGGCTAAAGGTTAGCATGTTTAAAATACGTAAGTCGTTTTGTTCAACAAATTTGAGTAGATAACTCATCAGTTGTTTGCATCAGAGCGACAATTTTTGAGATAGTTATTAAAACTGTTTAAAGGTTGTCAAACGTTGTTTCTCGTTGTATATCCTTTAATTCTAGAGTTAAATTGATAAATAACGTGTACGAATTTGTTTAACGCATTTGTTTTGGTTACTCGACGTCCCCGTTCTCGTGTAGCCTACATATTGCGTTTTTTTTTTAATTTGCTTACCGGGCTAAAGGTTAGCATGCTTAAAATACGTAAGTCGTTTTGTTCAACAAATTTAAGTAGATAACTCAGCAGTTGTTTGCATCAGAGCGACAATTTTTGAGATAGTTATTAAAACTGTTTAAAGGTTGTCAAACGTTGTTTCTCGTTGTATATCGTTTAATTCTAGAGTTAAATTGATAAATAAGGTGTACGAATTTGTTTAACGCATTTGTTTTGGTTACTCGACGTCTCCGTTCTCGTGTAGCCTACATATTGCGTTTTTTTTTTTTAATTTGCTTACCGGGCTAAAGGTTAGCATGCTTAAAATACGTAAGTCGTTTTGTTCAACAAATTTGAGTAGATAACTCAGCAGTTGTTTGCATCAGAGCGACAATTTTTGAGATAGTTATTAAAACTGTTTAAAGGTTGTCAAACGTTGTTTCTCGTTGTATATCGTTTAATTCTAGAGTTAAATTGATAAATAAGGTGTACGAATTTGTTTAACGCATTTGTTTTGGTTACTCGACGTCTCCGTTCTCGTGTAGCCTACATATTGCGTTTTTTTTTTTAATTTGCTTACCGGGCTAAAGGTTAGCATGCTTAAAATACGTAAGTCGTTTTGTTCAACAAATTTGAGTAGATAACTCATCAGTTGTTTGCATCAGAGCGACAATTTTTGAGATAGTTATTAAAACTGTTTAAAGGTTGTCAAACGTTGTTTCTCGTTGTATATCCTTTAATTCTAGAGTTAAATTGATAAATAACGTGTACGAATTTGTTTAACGCAATTGTTTTGGTTACTCGACGTCCCCGTTCTCGTGTAGCCTACATATTGCGTTTTTTTTTTAATTTGCTTACCCGGCTAAAGGTTAGCATGCTTAAAATACGTAAGTCGTTTTGTTCAACAAATTTAAGTAGATAACTCAGCAGTTGTTTGCATCAGAGCGACAATTTTTGAGATAGTTATTAAAACTGTTTAAAGGTTGTCAAACGTTGTTTCTCGTTGTATATCGTTTAATTCTAGAGTTAAATTGATAAATAAGGTGTACGAATTTGTTTAACGCATTTGTTTTGGTTACTCGACGTCTCCGTTCTCGTGTAGCCTACATATTGCGTTTTTTTTTTTTAATTTGCTTACCGGGCTAAAGGTTAGCATGTTTAAAATACGTAAGTCGTTTTGTTCAACAAATTTGAGTAGATAACTCATCAGTTGTTTGCATCAGAGCGACAATTTTTGAGATAGTTATTAAAACTGTTTAAAGGTTGTCAAACGTTGTTTCTCGTTGTATATCCTTTAATTCTAGAGTTAAATTGATAAATAACGTGTACGAATTTGTTTAACGCATTTGTTTTGGTTACTCGACGTCCCCGTTCTCGTGTAGCCTACATATTGCGTTTTTTTTTTAATTTGCTTACCGGGCTAAAGGTTAGCATGCTTAAAATACGTAAGTCGTTTTGTTCAACAAATTTAAGTAGATAACTCAGCAGTTGTTTGCATCAGAGCGACAATTTTTGAGATAGTTATTAAAACTGTTTAAAGGTTGTCAAACGTTGTTTCTCGTTGTATATCGTTTAATTCTAGAGTTAAATTGATAAATAAGGTGTACGAATTTGTTTAACGCATTTGTTTTGGTTACTCGACGTCTCCGTTCTCGTGTAGCCTACATATTGCGTTTTTTTTTTTAATTTGCTTACCGGGCTAAAGGTTAGCATGTTTAAAATACGTAAGTCGTTTTGTTCAACAAATTTGAGTAGATAACTCATCAGTTGTTTGCATCAGAGCGACAATTTTTGAGATAGTTATTAAAACTGTTTAAAGGTTGTCAAACGTTGTTTCTCGTTGTATATCCTTTAATTCTAGAGTTAAATTGATAAATAACGTGCACGAATTTGTCTAACGCATTTGTTTTGGTTACTCGACGTCTCCGTTCTCGTGTAGCCTACATATTGCGTTTTTTTTTTTAATTTGCTTACCGGGCTAAAGGTTAGCATGTATAAAATACGTAAGTCGTTTTGTTCAACAAATTTAAGTAGATAACTCAACAGTTGTTTGCATCAGAGCGACAATTTTTGAGATAGTTATTAAAACTGTTTAAAGGTTGTCAAACGTTGTTTCTCGTTGTATATCCTTTAATTCTAGAGTTAAATTGATAAATAACGTGTACGAATTTGTTTAACGCATTTGGTTTGGTTACTCGACGTCTCCGTTCTCGTGTAGCCTACATATTGCGTTTTTTTTTTTAATTTGCTTACCGGGCTAAAGGTTAGCATGCTTAAAATACGTAAGTCGTTTTGTTCAACAAATTTGAGTAGATAACTCAGCAGTTGTTTGCATCAGAGCGACAATTTTTGAGATAGTTATTAAAACTGTTTAAAGGTTGTCAAACATTGTTTCTCGTTGTATATCCTTTAATTCTAGAGTTAAATTTATAAATAACGTGTACGAATTTGTTTAACCCATTTGTTTTGGTTACTCGACGGCTCCGTTCTCGTGTAGCCTACATATTGCGTTTTTTTTAATTTGCTTACCGGGCTAAAGGTTAGCATGCTTAAAATACGTAAGTCGTTTTGTTCAACAAATTTAAGTAGATAACTCATCAGTTGTTTGCATCAGAGCGACAATTTTTGAGATAGTTATTAAAACTGTTTAAAGGTTGTCAAACATTGATTCTCGTTGTATATCCTTTAATTCTAGAGTTAAATTGATAAATAACGTGTACGAATTTGTTTAACGCATTTGTTTTGGTTACTCGACGTCTCCGTTCTCGTGTAGCCTACATATTGCGTTTTTTTTTTAATTTGCTAAAGGTTAGCATGTTTAAAATACGTAAGTCGTTTTGTTCAACAAATTTAAGTAGATAACTCATCAGTTGTTTGCATCAGAGCGACAATTTTTGAGATAGTTATTAAAACTGTTTAAAGGTTGTCAAACGTTGTTTCTCGTTGCATATCCTTTAATTCTAGAGTTAAATTGATAAATAACGTGTACGAATTTGTTTAACGCATTTGTTTTGGTTACTCGACGTCTCCGTTCTCGTGTAGCCTACATATTGCGTTTTTTTTTTTAATTTGCTTACCGGGCTAAAGGTTAGCATGTTTAAAATACGTAAGTCGTTTTGTTCAACAAATTTAAGTAGATAACTCATCAGTTGTTTGCATCAGAGCGACAATTTTTGAGATAGTTATTAAAACTGTTTAAAGGTTGTCAAACGTTGTTTCTCGTTGTATATCCTTTAATTCTAGAGTTAAATTGATAAATAACGTGTACGAATTTGTTTAACGCATTAGTTTTGGTTACTCGACGTCTCCGTTCTCGTGTAGCCTACATATTGCGTTTTTTTTTTAATTTGCTTACCGGGCTAAAGGTTAGCATGTTTAAAACACGTAAGTCGTTTTGTTCAACAAATTTAAGTAGATAACTCATCAGTTGTTTGCATCAGAGCGACAATTTTTGAGATATTTATTAAAACTGTTTAAAGGTTGTCAAACGTTGTTTCTCGTTGTATATCCTTTAATTCTAGAGTTAAATTGATAAATAACGTGTACGAATTTGTTTAACGCATTTGTTTTGGTTACTCGACGTCTCCGTTCTCGTGTGCCTACATATTGCGTTTTTTTTTTTAATTTGCTTACCGGGCTAAAGGTTAGCATGTTTAAAATACGTAAGTCGTTTTGTTCAACAAATTTAAGTAGATAACTCATCAGTTGTTTGCATCAGAGCGACAATTTTTGAGATAGTTATTAAAACTGTTTAAAGGTTGTCAAACGTTGTTTCTCGTTGTATATCCTTTAATTCTAGAGTTAAATTGATAAATAACGTGTACGAATTTGTTTAACGCATTTGTTTTGGTTACTCGACGTCTCCGTTCTCGTGTAGCCTACATATTGCGTTTTTTTTTTAATTTGCTTACCGGGCTAAAGGTTAGCATGTTTAAAATACGTAAGTCGTTTTGTTCAACAAATTTAAGTAGATAACTCATCAGTTGTTTGCATCAGAGCGACAATTTTTGAGATATTTATTAAAACTGTTTAAAGGTTGTCAAACGTTGTTTCTCGTTGTATATCCTTTAATTCTAGAGTTAAATTGATAAATAACGTGTACGAATTTGTTTAACGCATTTGTTTTGGTTACTCGACGTCTCCGTTCTCGTGTGCCTACATATTGGGTTTTTTTTTAAATTTGCTTACCGGGCTAAAGGTTAGCATGCTTAAAATACGTAAGTCGTTTTGTTCAACAAATTTAAGTAGATAACTCATCAGTTGTTTGCATCAGAGCGACAATTTTTGAGATAGTTATTAAAACTGTTTAAAGGTTGTCAAACGTTGTTTCTCGTTGTATATCCTTTAATTCTAGAGTTAAATTGATAAATAACGTGTACGAATTTGTTTAACGCATTTGTTTTGGTTACTCGACGTCTCTGTTCTCGTGTAGCCTACATATTGCGTTTTTTTTTTAATTTGCTTACCGGGCTAAAGGTTAGCATGTTTAAAATACGTAAGTCGTTTTGTTCAACAAATTTAAGTAGATAACTCATCAGTTGTTTGCATCAGAGCGACAATTTTTGAGATAGTTATTAAAACTGTTTAAAGGTTGTCAAACGTTGTTTCTCGTTGTATATCCTTTAATTCTAGAGTTAAATTGATAAATAACGTGTACGAATTTGTTTAACGCATTTGTTTTGGTTACTCGACGTCTCCGTTCTCGTGTGCCTACATATTGCGTTTTTTTTTTAATTTGCTTACCGGGCTAAAGGTTAGCATGCTTAAAATGCGTAAGTCGTTTTGTTCAACAAATTTAAGTAGATAACTCATCAGTTGTTTGCATCAGAGCGACAATTTTTGAGATAGTTATTAAAACTGTTTAAAGGTTGTCAAACGTTGTTTCTCGTTGTATATCCTTTAATTCTAGAGTTAAATTGATAAATAACGTGTACGAATTTGTTTAACGCATTTGTTTTGGTTACTCGACGTCTCTGTTCTCGTGTAGCCTACATATTGCGTTTTTTTTTAATTTGCTTACCGGGCTAAAGGTTAGCATGTTTAAAATACGTAAGTCGTTTTGTTCAACAAATTTAAGTAGATAACTCATCAGTTGTTTGCATCAGAGCGACAATTTTTGAGATAGTTATTAAAACTGTTTAAAGGTTGTCAAACGTTGTTTCTCGTTGTATATCCTTTAATTCTAGAGTTAAATTGATAAATAACGTGTACGAATTTGTTTAACGCATTTGTTTTGGTTACTCGACGTCTCCGTTCTCGTGTAGCCTACATATTGCGTTTTTTTTTTAGTTTGCTTACCGGGCTAAAGGTTAGCATGTTTAAAATACGTAAGTCGTTTTGTTCAACAAATTTAAGTAGATAACTCATCAGTTGTTTGCATCAGAGCGACAATTTTTGAGATAGTTATTAAAACTGTTTAAAGGTTGTCAAACGTTGTTTCTCGTTGTATATCCTTTAATTCTAGAGTTAAATTGATAAATAACGTGTACGAATTTGTTTAACGCATTTGTTTTGGTTACTCGACGTCTCCGCTCTCGTGTAGCCTACATATTGCGTTTTTTTTTTAATTTGCTTACCGGGCTAAAGGTTAGCATGTTTAAAATACGTAAGTCGTTTTGTTCAACAAATTTGAGTAGATAACTCAGCAGTTGTGTGCATCAGAGCGACAATTTTTGATATAGTTATTAAAACTGTTTAAAGGTTGTCAAACGTTGTTTCTCGTTGTATATCCTTTAATTCTAGAGTTAAATTGATAAATAACGTGTACGAATTTGTTTAACGCATTTGTTTTGGTTACTCGACGTCTCCGTTCTCGTGTAGCCTACATATTGCGTTTTTTTTTTAATTTGCTTACCGGGCTAAAGGTTAGCATATTTAAAATACGTAAGTCGTTTGGTTCAACAAATTTGAGTAGATAACTCAGCAGTTGTGTGCATCAGAGCGACAATTTTTGATATAGTTATTAAAACTGTTTAAAGGTTGTCAAACATTGTTTCTCGTTGTATATCCTTTAATTCTAGAGTTAAATTTATAAATAACGTGTACGAATTTGTTTAACCCATTTGTTTTGGTTACTCGACGGCTCCGTTCTCGTGTAGCCTACATATTGCGTTTTTTTTAATTTGCTTACCGGGCTAAAGGTTAGCATGCTTAAAATACGTAAGTCGTTTTGTTCAACAAATTTAAGTAGATAACTCATCAGTTGTTTGCATCAGAGCGACAATTTTTGAGATAGTTATTAAAACTGTTTAAATGTTGTCAAACATTGTTTCTCGTTGTATATCCTTTAATTCTAGAGTTAAATTGATAAATAACGTGTACGAATTTGTTTAACGCATTTGTTTTGGTTACTCGACTTCTCCGTTCTCGTGTAGCCTACATATTGCGTTTTTTTTTTAATTTGCTAAAGGTTAGCATGTTTAAAATACGTAAGTCGTTTTGTTCAACAAATTTAAGTAGATAACTCATCAATTGTTTGCATCAGAGCGACAATTTTTGAGATAGTTATTAAAACTGTTTAAAGGTTGTCAAACGTTGTTTCTCGTTGTATATCCTTTAATTCTAGAGTTAAATTGATAAATAATGTGTACGAATTTGTTTAACGCATTTGTTTTTGTTACTCGACCTCTCCGTTCTCGTGTAGCCTACATATTGCGTTTTTTTTTAATTTGCTTACCGGGCTAAAGGTTAGCATGCTTAAAATACGTAAGTCGTTTTGTTCAACAAATTTAAGTAGATAACTCAGCAGTTGTTTGCATCAGAGCGACAATTTTTGAGATAGTTATTAAAACTGTTTAAAGGTTGTCAAAAATTGTTTCTCGTTGTATATCCTTTAATTCTAGAGTTAAATTGATAAATAACGTGTACGAATTTGTTTAACGCATTTGTTTTGGTTACTCGACGTCTCCGTTCTCGTGTAGCCTACATATTGCGTTTTTTTTTTAATTTGCTTACCGGGCTAAAGGTTAGCATGTTTAAAATACGTAAGTCGTTTTGTTCAACAAATTTAAGTAGATAAGTTGCATCAGAGCGACAATTTTTGAGATATTTATTAAAACTGTTTAAAGGTTGTCAAACGTTGTTTCTCGTTGTATATCCTTTAATTCTAGAGTTAAATTGATAAATAACGTGTACGAATTTGTTTAACGCATTTGTTTTGGTTACTCGACGTCTCCGTTTTCGTGTAGCCTACATATTGGGTTTTTTTTTTTAATTTGCTTACCGGGCTAAAGGTTAGCATGTTTAAAATACGTAAGTCGTTTTGTTCAACAAATTTAAGTAGATAACTCATCAGTTGTTTGCATCAGAGCGACAATTTTTGAGATAGTTATTAAAACTGTTTAAAGGTTGTCAAACGTTGTTTCTCGTTGTATATCCTTTAATTCTAGAGTTAAATTGATAAATAACGTGTACGAATTTGTTTAACGCATTTGTTTTGGTTACTCGACGTCTCCGTTCTCGTGTAGCCTACATATTGCGTTTTTTTTTTAATTTGCTTACCGGGCTAAAGGTTAGCATGTTTAAAATACGTAAGTCGTTTTGTTCAACAAATTTAAGTAGATAACTCATCAGTTGTTTGCATCAGAGCGACAATTTTTGAGATAGTTATTAAAACTGTTTAAAGGTTGTCAAACGTTGTTTCTCGTTGCATATCCTTTAATTCTAGAGTTAAATTGACAAATAACGTGTACGAATTTGTTTAACGCATTTGTTTTGGTTACTCGACGTCTCCGTTCTCGTGTAGCCTACATATTGCGTTTTTTTTTTTAATTTGCTTACCGGGCTAAAGGTTAGCATGTTTAAAATACGTAAGTCGTTTTGTTCAACAAATTTAAGTAGATAACTCATCAGTTGTTTGCATCAGAGCGACAATTTTTGAGATAGTTATTAAAACTGTTTAAAGGTTGTCAAACGTTGTTTCTCGTTGTATATCCTTTAATTCTAGAGTTAAATTGATAAATAACGTGTACGAATTTGTTTAACGCATTTGTTTTGGTTACTCGACGTCTCCGTTCTCGTGTAGCCTACACATTGCGTTTTTTTTTTAATTTGCTTACCGGGCTAAAGGTTAGCATGTTTAAAATACGTAAGTCGTTTTGTTCAACAAATTTAAGTAGATAACTCATCAGTAGTTTGCATCAGAGCGACAATTTTTGAGATATTTATTAAAACTGTTTAAAGGTTGTCAAACGTTGTTTCTCGTTGTATATCCTTTAATTCTAGAGTTAAATTGATAAATAACGTGTACGAATTTGTTTAACGCATTTGTTTTGGTTACTCGACGTCTCCGTTCTCGTGTGCCTACATATTGGGTTTTTTTTTTAATTTGCTTACCGGGCTAAAGGTTAGCATGCTTAAAATACGTAAGTCGTTTTGTTCAACAAATTTAAGTAGATAACTCATCAGTTGTTTGCATCAGAGCGACAATTTTTGAGATAGTTATTAAAACTGTTTAAAGGTTGTCAAACGTTGTTTCTCGTTGTATATCCTTTAATTCTAGAGTTAAATTGATAAATAACGTGTACGAATTTGTTTAACGCATTTGTTTTGGTTACTCGACGTCTCTGTTCTCGTGTAGCCTACATATTGCGTTTTTTTTTTAATTTGCTTACCGGGCTAAAGGTTAGCATGTTTAAAATACGTAAGTCGTTTTGTTCAACAAATTTAAGTAGATAAGTTGCATCAGAGCGACAATTTTTGAGATATTTATTAAAACTGTTTAAAGGTTGTCAAACGTTGTTTCTCGTTGTATATCCTTTAATTCTAGAGTTAAATTGATAAATAACGTGTACGAATTTGTTTAACGCATTTGTTTTGGTTACTCGACGTCTCCGTTCTCGTGTAGCCTACATATTGCGTTTTTTTTTTTAATTTGCTTACCGGGCTAAAGGTTAGCATGTTTAAAATACGTAAGTCGTTTTGTTCAACAAATTTAAGTAGATAACTCATCAGTTGTTTGCATCAGAGCGACAATTTTTGAGATAGTTATTAAAACTGTTTAAAGGTTGTCAAACGTTGTTTCTCGTTGTATATCCTTTAATTCTAGAGTTAAATTGATAAATAGCGTGTACGAATTTGTTTAACGCATTTGTTTTGGTTACTCGACGTCTCCGTTCTCGTGTAGCCTACATATTGCGTTTTTTTTTTAATTTGCTTACCGGGCTAAAGGTTAGCATGTTTAAAATACGTAAGTCGTTTTGTTCAACAAATTTAAGTAGATAACTCATCAGTTGTTTGCATCAGAGCGACAATTTTTGAGATAGTTATTAAAACTGTTTAAAGGTTGTCAAACGTTGTTTCTCGTTGTATATCCTTTAATTCTAGAGTTAAATTGATAAATAGCGTGTACGAATTTGTTTAACGCATTTGTTTTGGTTACTCGACGTCTCCGTCCTCGTGTAGCCTACATATTGCGTTTTTTTTTTTAATTTGTTTATCGGGCTAAAGGTTAGCATGCTTAAAATACGTAGGTCGTTTTGTTCAACAAATTTGAGTAGATAACTCAGCAGTTGTTTGCATCAGAGCGACAATTTTTGAGATAGTTATTAAAACTGTTTAAAGGTTGTCAAACGTTGTTTCTCGTTGTATATCCTTTAATTCTAGAGTTAAATTGATAAATAACGTGTACGAATTTGTTTAACGCATTTGTTTTGGTTATTCGACGTCTCCGTTCTCGTGTAGCCTACATATTGAGTTTTTTTTTAATTTGCTTACCGGGCTAAAGGTTAGCATGCTTAAAATACGTAAGTCGTTTTGTTCAACAAATTTGAGTAGATAACTCATCAGTTGTTTGCATCAGAGCGACAATTTTTGAGATAGTTATTAAAACAGTTTAAAGGTTGTCAAACGTTGTTTCTCGTTGTATATCCTTTAATTCTAGAGTTAAATTGATAAATAACGTGTACGAATTTGTTTAACGCATTTGTTTTGGTTACCCGACATCTCCGTTCTCGTGTAGCCTACATATTGCGTTTTTTTTTTAATTTGCTTACCGGGCTGAAAGTTAGCATGCTTAAAATACGTAAGTCGTTTTGTTCAACAAATTTAAGTAGATAACTCAGCAGTTGTTTGCATCAGAGCGCCAATTTTTGAGATAGTTATTAAAACTGTTTAAAGGTTGTCAAACGTTGTTTCTCGTTGTATATCCTTTAATTCTGGAGTTAAATTGATAAATAACGTGTACGAATTTGTTTAACGCATTTGTTTTGGTTACTCGACGTCTCCGTTCTCGTGTAGCCTACATATTGCGTTTTTTTTTTAATTTGCTTACCGGGCTAAAGGTTAGCATGTTTAAATTTGCTTACCGGGCTAAAGGTTAGCATGTTTAAAATACGTAAGTCGTTTTGTTCAACAAACTTGAGTAGATAACTCAGCAGTTGTTTGCATCAGAGCGACAATTTTTGAGATAGTTATTAAAACTGTTTAAAGGTTGTCAAACGTTGTTTCTCGTTGTATATCCTTTAATTCTAGAGTTAAATTGATAAATAACGTGTACGAATTTGTTTAACGCATTTGTTTTGGTTACTCGACGTCTCCGTTCTCGTGTAGCCTACATATTGCGTTTTTTTTTTAATTTGCTTACCGGGCTAAAGGTTAGCATGCTTAAAATACGTAAGACGTTTTGTTCAACAAATTTAAGTAGATAACTCATCAGTTGTTTGCATCAGAGCGATAATTTTTGAGATAGTTATTAAAACTGTTTAAAGGTTGTCAAACGTTGTTTCTCGTTGTATATCCTTTAATTCTAGAGTTAAATTGATAAATAACGTGTACGAATTTGTTTAACGCATTTGTTTTGGTTACTCGACGTCTCCGTTCTCGTGTAGCCTACATATAGCGTTTTTTTTTTTTAATTTGCTTACCGGGCTAAAGGTTAGCATGCTTAAAATACGTAAGTCGTTTTGTTCAACAAATTTAAGTAGATAACTCATCAGTTGTTTGCATCAGAGCGACAATTTTTGAGATAGTTTTTAAAACTGTTTAAAGGTTGTCAAACATTGTTTCTCGTTGTATATCCTTTAATTCTAGAGTTAAATTGATAAATAATGTGTACGAATTTGTTTAACGCATTTGTTTTGGTTACTCGACGTCTCCGTTCTCGTGTAGCCTACATATTGCGTTTTTTTTTTAATTTGCTTACCGGGCTACAGGTTAGCATGCTTAAAATACGTAAGTCGTTTTGTTCAACAAATTTAAGTAGATAACTCATCAGTTGTTTGCATCAGAGCGACAATTTTTGAGATAGTTATTAAAACTGTTTAAAGGTTGTCAAACGTTGTTTCTCGTTGTATATCCTTTAATTCTAGAGTTAAATTGATAAATAACGTGTACGAATTTGTTTAACGCATTTGTTTTGGTTACTCGACGTCTCCGTTCTCGTGTAGCCTACATATTGCGTTTTTTTTTTTAATTGGCTTACCGGGCTAAAGGTTAGCATGCTTAAAATACGTAAGTCGTTTTGTTCAACAAATTTGAGTAGATAACTCAGCAGTTGTTTGCATCAGAGCGACAATTTTTGAGATAGTTATTAAAACTGTTTAAAGGTTGTCAAACATTGTTTCTCGTTGTATATCCTTTAATTCTAGAGTTAAGTTTATAAATAACGTGTACGAATTTGTTTAACCCATTTGTTTTGGTTACTCGACGGCTCCGTTCTCGTGTAGCCTACATATTGCGTTTTTTTTAATTTGCTTACCGGGCTAAAGGTTAGCATGCTTAAAATACGTAAGTCGTTTTGTTCAACAAATTTGAGTAGATAACTCATCAGTTGTTTGCATCAGAGCGACAATTTTTGAGATAGTTATTAAAACAGTTTAAAGGTTGTCAAACGTTGTTTCTCGTTGTATATCCTTTAATTCTAGAGTTAAATTGATAAATAACGTGTACGAATTTGTTTAACGCATTTGTTTTGGTTACTCGACATCTCCGTTCTCGTGTAGCCTACATATTGCGTTTTTTTTTTTAATTTGCTTACCGGGCTAAAGGTTAGCATGCTTAAAATACGTAAGTCGTTTTGTTCAACAAATTTAAGTAGATAACTCAGCAGTTGTTTGCATCAGAGCGCCAATTTTTGAGATAGTTATTAAAACTGTTTAAAGGTTGTCAAACGTTGTTTCTCGTTGTATATCCTTTAATTCTAGAGTTAAATTGATAAATAACGTGTACGAATTTGTTTAACGCATTTGTTTTGGTTACTCGACGTCTCCGTTCTCGTGTAGCCTACATATTGCGTTTTTTTTTAATTTGCTTACCGGGCTAAAGGTTAGCATGTTTAAAATACGTAAGTCGTTTTGTTCAACAAATTTGAGTAGATAACTCAGCAGTTGTTTGCATCAGAGCGATAATTTTTGAGATAGTTATTAAAACTGTTTAAAGGTTGTCAAACGTTGTTTCTCGTTGTATATCCCTTAATTCTAGAGTTAAATTGATAAATAACGTGTACGAATTTGTTTAACGCATTTGTTTTGGTTACTCGACATCTCCGTTCTCGTGTAGCCTACATATTGCGTTTTTTTTTTTTAATTTGCTTACCGGGCTAAAGGTTAGCATGTTTAAAATACGTAAGTCGTTTTGTTCAACAAATTTAAGTAGATAACTCATCAGTTGTTTGCATCAGAGCGATAATTTTTGAGATAGTTATTAAAACTGTTTACAGGTTGTCAAACGTTGTTTCTAGTTGTATATCCTTTAATTCTAGGGTTAAATTGATAAATAACGTGTACGAATTTGTTTAACGCATTTGTTTTGGTTACTCGACGTCTCCGTTCTCGTGTAGCCTACATATTGCGTTTTTTTTTTAATTTGCTTACCGGGCTAAAGGTTAGCATGCTTAAAATACGTAAGACGTTTTGTTCAACAAATTTAAGTAGATAACTCATCAGTTGTTTGCATCAGAGCGATAATTTTTGAGATAGTTATTAAAACTGTTTACAGGTTGTCAAACGTTGTTTCTAGTTGTATATCCTTTAATTCTAGAGTTAAATTGATAAATAACGTGTACGAATTTGTTTAACGCATTTGTTTTGGTTACTCGACGTCTCCGTTCTCGTGTAGCCTACATATTGCGTTTTTTTTTTTTAATTTGCTTACCGGGCTAAAGGTTAGCATGCTTAAAATACGTAAGTCGTTTTGTTCAACAAATTTAAGTAGATAACTCATCAGTTGTTTGCATCAGAGCGATAATTTTTGAGATAGTTATTAAAACTGTTTACAGGTTGTCAAACGTTGTTTCTAGTTGTATATCCTTTAATTCTAGAGTTAAATTGATAAATAACGTGTACGAATTTGTTTAACGCATTTGTTTTGGTTACTCGACGTCTCCGTTCTCGTGTAGCCTACATATTGCGTTTTTTTTTAATTTGCTTACCGGGCTAAAGGTTAGCATGCTTAAAATACGTAAGTCGTTTTGTTCAACAAATTTAAGTAGATAACTCAGCAGTTGTTTGCATCAGAGCGCCAATTTTTGAGATAGTTATTAAAACTGTTTAAAGGTTGTCAAACGTTGTTTCTCGTTGTATATCCTTTAATTCTAGAGTTAAATTGATAAATAACGTGTACGAATTTGTTTAACGCATTTGTTTTGGTTACTCGACGTCTCCGTTCTCGTGTAGCCTACATATTGCGTTTTTTTTTAATTTGCTTACCGGGCTAAAGGTTAGCATGTTTAAAATACGTAAGTCGTTTTGTTCAACAAACTTGAGTAGATAACTCAGCAGTTGTTTGCATCAGAGCGACAATTTTTGAGATAGTTATTAAAACTGTTTAAAGGTTGTCAAACGTTGTTTCTCGTTGTATATCCCTTAATTCTAGAGTTAAATTGATAAATAACGTGTACGAATTTGTTTAACGCATTTGTTTTGGTTACTCGACGTCTCCGTTCTCGTGTAGCCTACATATTGCGTTTTTTTTTAAATTTGCTTACCGGGCTATAGGTTAGCATGTTTAAAATACGTAAGTCGTTTTGTTCAACAAACTTGAGTAGATAACTCAGCAGTTGTTTGCATCAGAGCGACAATTTTTGAGATAGTTATTAAAACTGTTTAAAGGTTGTCAAACGTTGTTTCTCGTTGTATATCCTTTAATTCTAGAGTTAAATTGATAAATAACGTGTACGAATTTGTTTAACGCATTTGTTTTGGTTACTCGACGTCTCCGTTCTCGTGTAGCCTACATATTGCGTTTTTTTTTTAATTTGCTTACCGCGCTAAAGGTTAGCATGTTTAAAATACGTAAGACGTTTTGTTCAACAAATTTAAGTAGATAACTCATCAGTTTTTTGCATCAGAGCGATAATTTTTGAGATAGTTATTAAAACTGTTTAAAGGTTGTCAAACGTTGTTTCTCGTTGTATATCCTTTAATTCTAGAGTTAAATTGATAAATAACGTGCACGAATTTGTTTAACGCATTTCTTTTGGTTACTCGACGTCCCCGTTCTCGTGTAGCCTACATATTGCGTTTTTTTTTTTAATTTGCTTACCGGGCTAAAGGTTAGCATGCTTAAAATACGTAAGTCGTTTTGTTCAACAAATTTGAGTAGATAACTCATCAGTTGTTTGCATCAGAGCGAAAATTTTTGAGATAGTTATTAAAACTGTTTAAAGCTTGTTAAACGTTGTTTCTCGTTGTATATCCTTTATTTCTAGAGTTAAATTGATAAATAACGTGTACGAATTTGTTTAACGCATTTGTTTTGGTTACTCGACGTCTCCGTTCTCGTGTAGCCTACATATTGCTTTTTTTTTTTTAAATTTGCTTACCGGGCTAAAGGTTAGCATGTTTAAAATACGTAAGTCGTTTTGTTAAACAAATTTGAGTAGATAACTCAGCAGTTGTTTACATCAGAGCGGCAATTTTTGAGATAGTTATTAAAACTGTTTAAAGGTTGTCAAACGTTGTTTCTCGTTGTATATCCTTTAATTCTAGAGTTATATTGATAAATAACGTGTACGAATTTGTTTAACGAATTTGTTTTGGTTACTCGACGTCTCTGTTCTCGTGTAGCCTACATATTGCGTTTTTTTTTTTAATTTGCTTACCGGGCTAAAGGTTAGCATGTTTAAAATACGTAAGTCGTTTTGTTCAACAAATTTAAGTAGATAACTCATCAGTTGTTTGCATCAGAGCGACAATTTTTGAGATAGTTATTAAAACTGTTTAAAGGTTGTCAAACGTTGTTTCTCGTTGTATATCCTTTAATTCTAGAGTTAAATTGATAAATAACGTGTACGAATTTGTTTAACGCATTTGTGATGGTTACTCGACGTCTCCGTTCTCGTGTAGCCTACATATTGCGTTTTTTTTTTTTAATTTGCTTACCGGGCTAAAGGTTAGCATGCTTAAAATACGTAAGTCGTTTTGTTCAACAAATTTAAGTAGATAACTCATCAGTTGTTTGCATCAGAGCGACAATTTTTGAGATAGTTATTAAAACTGTTTAAAGGTTGTCAAACGTTGTTTCTCGTTGTATATCCTTTAATTCTAGAGTTAAATTGATAAATATGTTGTACGAATTTGTTTAACGCATTTGTTTTGGTTACTCGACGTCTCCATTCTCGTGTAGCCTACATATTGCGTTTTTTTTTTAATTTGCTTACCGGGCTAAAGGTTAGCATGTTTAAAATACGTAAGTCGTTTTGTTCAACAAATTTAAGAGATAACTCTTCAGTTGTTTGCATCAGAGCGACAATTTTTGAGATAGTTATTAAAACTGTTTAAAGGTTGTCAAACGTTGTTCTCGTTGTATATCCTTTAATTCTAGAGTTAAATTGATAAATAACGTGTACGAATTTGTTTAACGCATTCGTTTTGGTTTCTCGACGTCTCCGTTCTCGTGTAGCCTACATATTGCGTTTTTTTTTTAATTTGCTTACCGGGATAAAGGTTAGCACGTTTAAAATACGTAAGTCGTTTTGTTCAACAAATTTGAGTAGATAACTCATCAGTTGTTTGCATCTGAGCGACAATTTTTGAGATAGTTATTAAAACTGTTTAAAGGTTTTCAAACGTTGTTTCTCGTTGTATATCCTTTAATTCTAGAGTTAAATTGATAAATAACGTGTACGAATTTGTTTAACGCATTTGTTTTGGTTACTCGACGTCTCCGTTCTCGTGTAGCCTACATATTGCGTTTTTTTTTTAATTTGCTTACCGGGCTAAAGGTTAGCATGCTTAAAATACGTAAGTCGTTTTGTACAACAAATTTAAGTAGATAACTCATCAGTTGTTTGCATCAGAGCGACAATTTTTGAGATAGTTATTAAAACTGTTTAAAGGTTGTCAAACGTTGTTTCTCGTTGTATATCCTTTAATTCTAGAGTTAAATTGATAAATAACGTGCACGAATTTGTTTAACGCATTTGTTTTGGTTATTCGACGTCTCCGTTCTCGTGTAGCCTACATATTGCGTTTTTTTTTTAATTTGCTTACCGGGCTAAAGGTTAGCATGCTTAAAATACGTAAGTCGTTTTGTTCAACAAATTTAAGTAGATAACTCATCAGTTGTTTGCATCAGAGCGACAATTTTTGAGATAGTTATTAAAACTGTTTAAAGGTTGTCAAACGTTGTTTCTCGTTGTATATCCTTTAATTCTAGAGTTAAATTGATAAATAACGTGTACAAATTTGTTTAACGCATTTGTTTTGGTTACTCGACGTCTCCGTTCTCGTGTAGCCTACATATTGCGTTTTTTTTTAATTTGCTTACCGGGCTAAAGCTTAGCATGTTTAAAATACGTAAGTAGTTTTGTTCAACAAATTTAAGTAGATAACTCATCAGTTGTTTGCATCAGAGCGACAATTTTTGAGATAGTTACTAAAACTGTTTAAAGGTTGTCAAACGTTGTTTCTCGTTGTATATCCTTTAATTCTAGAGTTAAATTGATAAATAACGTATACGAATTTGTTTAACGCATTTGTTTTGGTTACTCGACGTCTCCGTTCTCGTGTAGCCTACATATTGCGTTTTTTTTTAAATTTGCTTACCGGGCTAAAGGTTAGCATGTTTAAAATACGTAAGTCGTTTTGTTCAACAAATTTGAGTAGATAACTCAGCAGTTGCTTGCATCAGAGCGACAATTTTTGAGATAGTTATTAAAACTGTTTAAAGGTTGTCAAACGTTGTTTCTCGTTGTATATCCTTTAATTCTAGAGTTAAATTGATAAATAACGTGTACGAATTTGTTTAACGCATTTGTTTTGGTTACTCGACGTCTCCTTTCTCGTGTAGCCTACATATTGCGTTTTTTTTTAATTTGCTTACCGGGCTAAAGGTTAGCATGCTTAAAATACGTAAGACGTTTTGTTCAACAAATTTAAGTAGATAACTCATCAGTTGTTTGCATCAGAGCGATAATTTTTGAGATAGTTATTAAAACTGTTTAAAGGTTGTCAAACGTTGTTTCTCGTTGTATATCCTTTAATTCTAGAGTTAAATTGATAAATAACGTGTACGAATTTGTTTAACGCATTTGTTTTGGTTACTCGACGTCTCCGTTCTCGTGTAGCCTACATATTGCGTTTTTTTTTAATTTGCTTACCGGGCTAAAGGTTAGCATGTTTAAAATACGTAAGTCGTTTTGTTCAACAAATTTAAGTAGATAACTCATCAGTTGTTTGCATCAGAGCGACAATTTTTGAGATAGTTATTAAAACTGTTTAAAGGTTGTCAAACGTTGTTTCTCGTTGTATATCCTTTAATTCTAGAGTTAAATTGATAAATAACGTGCACGAATTTGTTTAACGCATTTGTTTTTGTTACTCGACGTCTCCGTTCTCGTGTAGCCTACATATTGCGTTTTTTTTTTAATTTGCTTACCGGGCTAAAGGTCAGCATGCTTAAAATACGTAAGTCGTTTTGTTCAACAAATTTGAGTAGATAACTCATCAGTTGTTTGCATCAGAGCGACAATTTTTGAGATAGTTATTAAAACTGTTTAAAGGTTGTCAAACGTTGTTTCTCGTTGTATATCCTTTAATTCTAGAGTTAAATTGATAAATCACGTGTACGAATTTGTTTAACGCATTTTTTTTGGTTACTCGACGTCTCCGTTCTCGTGTAGCCTACATATTGCGTTTTTTTTAATTTGCTTACCGGGCTAAAGTTAGCATGTTTAAAATACGTAAGTCGTTTTGTTCAACAAATTTAAGTAGATAACTCATCAGTTGTTTGCATCAGAGCGACAATTTTTGAGATAGTTATTAAAACGGTTTAAAGGTTGTCAAACGTTGTTTCTCGTTGTATATCCTTTAATTCTAGAGTTAAATTGATAAATAACGTGTACGAATTTGTTTAACGCATTTGTTTTGGTTACTCGACGTCTCTGTTCTCGTGTAGCTTACATATTGCGTTTTTTTTTTAATTTGCTTACCGGGCTAAAGGTTAGCATGTTTAAAATACGTAAGTCGTTTTGTTCAACAAATTTAAGTAGATAACTCATCAGTTGTTTGCATCAGAGCGACAATTTTTGAGATAGTTATTAAAACTGTTTAAAGGTTGTCAAACGTTGTTTCTCGTTGTATATCCTTTAATTCTAGAGTTAAATTGATAAATAACGTGTACGAATTTGTTTAACGCATTTGTTTTGGTTACTCGACGTCTCCGTTCTCGTGTAGCCTACATATTGCGTTTTTTTTTTAATTTGCTTACCGGGCTAAAGGTTAGCATGTTTAAAATACGTAAGTCGTTTTGTTCAACAAATTTAAGTAGATAACTCATCAGTTGTTTGCATCAGAGCGACAATTTTTGAGATAGTTATTAAAACGGTTTAAAGGTTGTCAAACGTTGTTTCTCGTTGTATATCCTTTAATTCTAGAGTTAAATTGATAAAGAACGTGTACGAATTTGTTTAACGCATTTGTTTTGGTTACTCGACGTCTCTGTTCTCGTGTAGCTTACATATTGCGTTTTTTTTTTAATTTGCTTACCGGGCTAAAGGTTAGCATGTTTAAAATACGTAAGTCGTTTTGTTCAACAAATTTAAGTAGATAACTCATCAGTTGTTTGCATCAGAGCGACAATTTTTGAGATAGTTATTAAAACTGTTTAAAGGTTGTCAAACGTTGTTTCTCGTTGTATATCCTTTAATTCTAGAGTTAAATTGATAAATAACGTGTACGAATTTGTTTAACGCATTTGTGATGGTTACTCGACGTCTCCGTTGTCGTGTAGCCTACATATTGCGTTTTTTTTAATTTGCTTACCGGGCTAAAGGTTAGCATGCTTAAAATACGTAAGTCGTTTTGTTAAACAAATTTAAGTAGATAACTCAGTTGTTTGCATCAGAGCGAAAATTTTTGAGATAGTTATTAAAACTGTTTAAAGGTTGTCAAACGTTGTTTCTCGTTGTATATCCTTTAATTCTAGAGTTAAATTGATAAATAACGTGTACGAATTTGTTTAACGCATTTGTTTTGGTTACTCGACGTCTCCGTTCTCGTGTAGCCTACATATTGCGTTTTTTTTTTTAATTTGCTTACCGGGCTAAAGGTTAGCATGTTTAAAATACGTAAGTCGTTTTGTTCAACAAATTTAAGTAGATAACTCATCAGTTGTTTGCATCAGAGCGAACATTTTTGAGATAGTTATTAAAACTGTTTAAAGGTTGTCAAACGTTGTTTCTCGTTGTATATCCTTTAATTCTAGAGTTAAATTGATACATAACGTGTACGAATTTGTTTAACGCATTTGTTTTGGTTACTCGACGTCTTCGTTCTCGTGTAGCCTACATATTGCGTTTTTTTTTTAATTTGCTTACCGGGCTAAAGGTTAGTATGCTTAAAATACGTAAGTCGTTTTGTTCAACAAATTTGAGTAGATAACTCAGCAGTTGTTTGCATCAGAGCGACAATTTTTGAGATAGTTATTAAAACTGTTTAAAGGTTGTCAAACGTTGTTTCTCGTTGTATATCCTTTAATTCTAGAGTTAAATTGATAAATAACGTGTACGAATTTGTTTAACGCATTTGTTTTGGTTACTCGACGTCTCCGTTCTCGTGTAGCCTACATATTGCGTTTTTTTTTTTTAATTTGCTTACCGGGCTAAAGGTTAGCATGTTTAAAATACGTAAGTCGTTTTGTTCAACAAATTTAAGTAGATAACTCAGCAGTTGTTTGCATCAGAGCGACAATTTTTGAGATAGTTATTAAAACTGTTTAAAGGTTGTCAAACATTGTTTCTCGTTGTATATCCTTTAATTCTAGAGTTAAATTGATAAATAACGTGTAAGAATTTGTTTAACGCATTTGTTTTGGTTACTCGACGTCTCCGTTCTCGTGTAGCCTACATATTGCGTTTTTTTTTTAATTTGCTTACCGGGCTAAAGGTTAGCATGTTTAAAATACGTAAGTAGTTTTGTTCAACAAATTTAAGTAGATAACTCATCAGTTGTTTTCATCAGAGCGACAATTTTTGAGATAGTTATTAAAACTGTTTAAAGGTTGTCAAACGTTGTTTCTCGTTGTATATCCTTTAATTCTAGAGTTAAATTGATAAATAACGTGTACGAATTTGTTTAACGCATTTGTTTTGGTTACTCGACGTCTCCGTTCTCGTGTAGCCTACATATTGCGTTTTTTTTAATTTGCTTACCGGGCTAAAGGTTAGCATGCTTAAAATACGTAAGTCGTTTTGTTCAACAAATTTGAGTAGATAACTCAGCAGTTGTTTGCATCAGAGCGACAATTTTTGAGATAGTTATTAAAACTGTTTAAAGGTTGTCAAACGTTGTTTCTCGTTGTATATCCTTTAATTCTAGAGTTAAATTGATAAATAACGTGTACGAATTTGTTTAACGCATTTGTTTTGGTTACTCGACGTCTCCGTTCTCGTGTAGCCTACATATTGCGTTTTTTTTTTAATTTGCTTACCGGGCTAAAGGTTAGCATGTTTATTAAAATACGTAAGTCGTTTTGTTCAACAAATTTAAGTAGATAACTCATCAGTTGTTTGCATCAGAGCGACAATTTTTGAGATAGTTATTAAAACTGTTTAAAGGTTGTCAAACGTTGTTTCTCGTTGTATATCCTTTAATTCTAGAGTTAAATTGATAAATAACGTGTACGAATTTGTTTAACGCATTTGTTTTGGTTACTCGACGTCTCCGTTCTCGTGTAGCCTACATATTGCGTTTTTTTTTTAATTTGCTTACCGGGCTAAAGGTTAGCATGTTTAAAATACGTAAGTCGTTTTGTTCAACAAATTTAAGTAGATAACTCAGCAGTTGTTTGCATCAGAGCGACAATTTTTGAGATAGTTATTAAAACTGTTTAAAGGTTGTCAAACGTTGTTTCTCGTTGTATATCCTTTAATTCTAGAGTTAAATTGATAAATAACGTGTACGAATTTGTTTAACGCATTTGTTTTGGTTACTCGACGTCTCCGTTCTCGTGTAGCCTACATATTGCGTTTTTTTTTTAATTTGCTTACCGGGCTAAAGGTTAGCATGTTTAAAATACGTAAGTCGTTTTGTTCAACAAATTTAAGTAGATAACTCATCAGTTGTTTGCATCAGAGCGACAATTTTTGAGATAGTTATTAAAACTGTTTAAAGGTTGTCAAACGTTGTTTCTCGTTGTATATCCTTTAATTCTAGAGTTAAATTGATAAATAACGTGTACGAATTTGTTTAACGCATTTGTTTTGGTTACTCGACGTCTCTGTTCTCGTGTAGCCTACATATTGCGTTTTTTTTTAATTTGCTTACCGGGCTAAAGGTTAGCATGTTTAAAATACGTAAGTCGTTTTGTTCAACAAATTTAAGTAGATAACTCATCAGTTGTTTGCATCAGAGCGACAATTTTTGAGATAGTTATTAAAACTGTTTAAAGGTTGTCAAACGTTGTTTCTCGTTGTATATCCTTTAATTCTAGAGTTAAATTGATAAATAACGTGTACGAATTTGTTTAACGCATTTGTGATGGTTACTCGACGTCTCCGTTCTCGTGTAGCCTACATATTGCGTTTTTTTTTAATTTGCTTACTGGGCTAAAGGTTAGCATGCTTAAAATACGTAAGTCGTTTTGTTCAACAAATTTAAGTAGATAACTCATCAGTTGTTTGCATCAGAGCGACAATTTTTGAGATAATTATTAAAACTGTTTAAAGGTTGTCAAACGTTGTTTCTCGTTGTATATCCTTTAATTCTAGAGTTAAATTGATAAATAACGTGTACGAATTTGTTTAACGCATTTGTTTTGGTTACTCGACGTCTCCGTTCTCGTGTAGCCTACATATTGCGTTTTTTTTTTAATTTGCTTACCGGGCTAAAGGTTAGCATGTTTAAAATACGTAAGTCGTTTTGTTCAACAAATTTAAGTAGATAACTCATCAGTTGTTTGCATCAGAGCGACAATTTTTGAGATAGTTATTAAAACTGTTTAAAAGTTGTCAAACGTTGTTTCTCGTTGTATATCCTTTAATTCTAGAGTTAAATTGATACATAACGTGTACGAATTTGTTTAACGCATTTGTTTTGGTTACTCGACGTCTCCGTTCTCGTGTAGCCTACATATTGCGTTTTTTTTTAATTTGCTTACCGGGCTAAAGGTTAGTATGCTTAAAATACGTAAGTCGTTTTGTTCAACAAATTTGAGTAGATAACTCAGCAGTTGTTTGCATCAGAGCGACAATTTTTGGGATAGTTATTAAAACTGTTTAAAGGTTGTCAAACGTTGTTTCTCGTTGTATATCCCTTAATTCTAGAGTTAAATTGATAAATAACGTGTACGAATTTGTTTAACGCATTTGTTTTGGTTACTCGACGTCTCCGTTCTCGTGTAGCCTACATATTGCGTTTTTTTTTTAATTTGCTTACCGGGCTAAAGGTTAGCATGTTTAAAATACGTAAGTCGTTTTGTTCAACAAATTTAAGTAGATAACTCATCAGTTGTTTGCATCAGAGCGACAATTTTTGAGATAGTTATTAAAACTGTTTAAAGGTTGTCAAACGTTGTTTCTCGTTGTATATCCTTTAATTCTAGAGTTAAATTGATAAATAACGTGTACGAATTTGTTTAACGCATTTGTGATGGTTACTCGACGTCTCCGTTGTCGTGTAGCCTACATATTGCGTTTTTTTTAATTTGCTTACCGGGCTAAAGGTTAGCATGCTTAAAATACGTAAGTCGTTTTGTTCAACAAATTTAAGTAGATAACTCATCAGTTGTTTGCATCAGAGCGACAATTTTTGAGATAGTTATTAAAACTGTTTAAAGGTTGTCAAACGTTGTTTCTCGTTGTATATCCTTTAATTCTAGAGTTAAATTGATAAATAACGTGTACGAATTTGTTTAACGCATTTGTTTTGGTTACTCGACGTCTCCGTTCTCGTGTAGCCTACATATTGCGTTTTTTTTTTTAATTTGCTTACCGGGCTAAAGGTTAGCATGTTTAAAATACGTAAGTCGTTTTGTTCAACAAATTTAAGTAGATAACTCATCAGTTGTTTGCATCAGAGCGAACATTTTTGAGATAGTTATTAAAACTGTTTAAAGGTTGTCAAACGTTGTTTCTCGTTGTATATCCTTTAATTCTAGAGTTAAATTGATACATAACGTGTACGAATTTGTTTAACGCATTTGTTTTGGTTACTCGACGTCTCCGTTCTCGTGTAGCCTACATATTGCGTTTTTTTTTTAATTTGCTTACCGGGCTAAAGGTTAGTATGCTTAAAATACGTAAGTCGTTTTGTTCAACAAATTTGAGTAGATAACTCAGCAGTTGTTTGCATCAGAGCGACAATTTTTGAGATAGTTATTAAAACTGTTTAAAGGTTGTCAAACGTTGTTTCTCGTTGTATATCCTTTAATTCTAGAGTTAAATTGATAAATAACGTGTACGAATTTGTTTAACGCATTTGTTTTGGTTACTCGACGTCTCCGTTCTCGTGTAGCCTACATATTGCGTTTTTTTTTTTTAATTTGCTTACCGGGCTAAAGGTTAGCATGTTTAAAATACGTAAGTCGTTTTGTTCAACAAATTTAAGTAGATAACTCAGCAGTTGTTTGCATCAGAGCGACAATTTTTGAGATAGTTATTAAAACTGTTTAAAGGTTGTCAAACATTGTTTCTCGTTGTATATCCTTTAATTCTAGAGTTAAATTGATAAATAACGTGTAAGAATTTGTTTAACGCATTTGTTTTGGTTACTCGACGTCTCCGTTCTCGTGTAGCCTACATATTGCGTTTTTTTTTTAATTTGCTTACCGGGCTAAAGGTTAGCATGTTTAAAATACGTAAGTAGTTTTGTTCAACAAATTTAAGTGGATAACTCATCAGTTGTTTTCATCAGAGCGACAATTTTTGAGATAGTTATTAGAACTGTTTAAAGGTTGTCAAACGTTGTTTCTCGTTGTATATCCTTTAATTCTAGAGTTAAATTGATAAATAACGTGTACGAATTTGTTTAACGCATTTGTTTTGGTTACTCGACGTCTCCGTTCTCGTGTAGCCTACATATTGCGTTTTTTTTTAATTTGCTTACCGGGCTAAAGGTTAGCATGTTTAAAATACGTAAGTCGTTTTGTTCAACAAATTTAAGTAGATAACTCATCAGTTGTTTGCATCAGAGCGACAATTTTTGAGATAGTTATTAAAACTGTTTAAAGGTTGTCAAACGTTGTTTCTCGTTGTATATCCTTTAATTCTAGAGTTAAATTGATACATAACGTGTACGAATTTGTTTAACGCATTTGTTTTGGTTACTCGACGTCTCCGTTCTCGTGTAGCCTACATATTGCGTTTTTTTTAATTTGCTTACCGGGCTAAAGGTTAGTATGCTTAAAATACGTAAGTCGTTTTGTTCAACAAATTTGAGTAGATAACTCAGCAGTTGTTTGCATCAGAGCGACAATTTTTGAGATAGTTATTAAAACTGTTTAAAGGTTGTCAAACGTTGTTTCTCGTTGTATATCCTTTAATTCTAGAGTTAAATTGATAAATAACGTGTACGAATTTGTTTAACGCATTTGTTTTGGTTACTCGACGTCTCCGTTCTCGTGTAGCCTACATATTGCGTTTTTTTTTAATTTGCTTACCGGGCTAAAGGTTAGCATGTTTAAAATACGTAAGTCGTTTTGTTCAACAAATTTAAGTAGATAACTCATCAGTTGTTTGCATCAGAGCGACAATTTTTGAGATAGTTATTAAAACTGTTTAAAGGTTGTCAAACGTTGTTTCTCGTTGTATATCCTTTAATTCTAGAGTTAAATTGATAAATAACGTGTACGAATTTGTTTAACGCATTTGTGATGGTTACTCGACGTCTCCGTTCTCGTGTAGCCTACATATTACGTTTTTTTTTAATTTGCTTACTGGGCTAAAGGTTAGCATGCTTAAAATACGTAAGTCGTTTTGTTCAACAAATTTAAGTAGATAACTCATCAGTTGTTTGCATCAGAGCGACAATTTTTGAGATAGTTATTAAAACTGTTTAAAGGTTGTCAAACGTTGTTTCTCGTTGTATATCCTTTAATTCTAGAGTTAAATTGATAAATAACGTGTACGAATTTGTTTAACGCATTTGTTTTGGTTACTCGACGTCTCCGTTCTCGTGTAGCCTACATATTGCGTTTTTTTTTAATTTGCTTACCGGGCTAAAGGTTAGCATGTTTAAAATACGTAAGTCGTTTTGTTCAACAAATTTAAGTAGATAACTCATCAGTTGTTTGCATCAGAGCGACAATTTTTGAGATAGTTATTAAAACTGTTTAAAGGTTGTCAAACGTTGTTTCTCGTTGTATATCCTTTAATTCTAGAGTTAAATTGATACATAACGTGTACGAATTTGTTTAACGCATTTGTTTTGGTTACTCGACGTCTCCGTTCTCGTGTAGCCTACATATTGCGTTTTTTTTTAATTTGCTTACCGGGCTAAAGGTTAGTATGCTTAAAATACGTAAGTCGTTTTGTTCAACAAATTTGAGTAGATAACTCAGCAGTTGTTTGCATCAGAGCGACAATTTTTGAGATAGTTATTAAAACTGTTTAAAGGTTGTCAAACGTTGTTTCTCGTTGTATATCCTTTAATTCTAGAGTTAAATTGATAAATAACGTGTACGAATTTGTTTAACGCATTTGTTTTGGTTACTCGACGTCTCCGTTCTCGTGTAGCCTACATATTGCGTTTTTTTTTTTTAATTTGCTTACCGGGCTAAAGGTTAGCATGTTTAAAATACGTAAGTCGTTTTGTTCAACAAATTTAAGTAGATAACTCAGCAGTTGTTTGCATCAGAGCGACAATTTTTGAGATAGTTATTAAAACTGTTTAAAGGTTGTCAAACATTGTTTCTCGTTGTATATCCTTTAATTCTAGAGTTAAATTGATAAATAACGTGTACGAATTTGTTTTGGTTACTCGACGTCTCCGTTCTCGTGTTGCCTACATATTGCGTTTTTTTTTTAATTTGCTTACCGGGCTAAAGGTTAGCATGTTTAAAATACGTAAGTAGTTTTGTTCAACAAATTTAAGTAGATAACTCATCAGTTGTTTGCATCAGAGCGACCATTTTTGAGATAGTTATTAAAACTGTTTAAAGGTTGTCAAACGTTGTTTCTCGTTGTATATCCTTTAATTCTAGAGTTAAATTGATAAATAACGTGTACGAATTTGTTTAACGCATTTGTTTTGGTTACTCGACGTCTCTGTTCCCGTGTAGCCTACATATTGCGTTTTTTTTTTAAATTTGCTTACCGGGCTAAAGGTTAGCATGTTTAAAATACGTAAGTCGTTTCGTTCAACAAATTTAAGTAGATAACTCATCAGTTGTTTGCATCAGAGCGACAATTTTTGAGATAGTTATTAAAACTGTTTAAAGGTTGTCAAACGTTGTTTCTCGTTGTATATCCTTTAATTCTAGAGTTAAATTGATAAATAACGTGTACGAATTTGTTTAACGCATTTGTTTTGGTTACTCGACGTCTCCGTTCTCGTGTAGCCTACATATTGCGTTTTTTTTTTTAATTTGCTTACCGGGCTAAAGGTTAGCATGTTTAAAATACGTAAGTCGTTTTGTTCAACAAATTTAAGTAGATAACTCATCAGTTGTTTGCATCAGAGCGAACATTTTTGAGATAGTTATTAAAACTGTTTAAAGGTTGTCAAACGTTGTTTCTCGTTGTATATCCTTTAATTCTAGAGTTAAATTGATACATAACGTGTACGAATTTGTTTAACGCATTTGTTTTGGTTACTCGACGTCTTCGTTCTCGTGTAGCCTACATATTGCGTTTTTTTTTTAATTTGCTTACCGGGCTAAAGGTTAGTATGCTTAAAATACGTAAGTCGTTTTGTTCAACAAATTTGAGTAGATAACTCAGCAGTTGTTTGCATCAGAGCGACAATTTTTGAGATAGTTATTAAAACTGTTTAAAGGTTGTCAAACGTTGTTTCTCGTTGTATATCCTTTAATTCTAGAGTTAAATTGATAAATAACGTGTACGAATTTGTTTAACGCATTTGTTTTGGTTACTCGACGTCTCCGTTCTCGTGTAGCCTACATATTGCGTTTTTTTTTTTTAATTTGCTTACCGGGCTAAAGGTTAGCATGTTTAAAATACGTAAGTCGTTTTGTTCAACAAATTTAAGTAGATAACTCAGCAGTTGTTTGCATCAGAGCGACAATTTTTGAGATAGTTATTAAAACTGTTTAAAGGTTGTCAAACATTGTTTCTCGTTGTATATCCTTTAATTCTAGAGTTAAATTGATAAATAACGTGTAAGAATTTGTTTAACGCATTTGTTTTGGTTACTCGACGTCTCCGTTCTCGTGTAGCCTACATATTGCGTTTTTTTTTTAATTTGCTTACCGGGCTAAAGGTTAGCATGTTTAAAATACGTAAGTAGTTTTGTTCAACAAATTTAAGTAGATAACTCATCAGTTGTTTTCATCAGAGCGACAATTTTTGAGATAGTTATTAAAACTGTTTAAAGGTTGTCAAACGTTGTTTCTCGTTGTATATCCTTTAATTCTAGAGTTAAATTGATAAATAACGTGTACGAATTTGTTTAACGCATTTGTTTTGGTTACTCGACGTCTCCGTTCTCGTGTAGCCTACATATTGCGTTTTTTTTAATTTGCTTACCGGGCTAAAGGTTAGCATGCTTAAAATACGTAAGTCGTTTTGTTCAACAAATTTGAGTAGATAACTCAGCAGTTGTTTGCATCAGAGCGACAATTTTTGAGATAGTTATTAAAACTGTTTAAAGGTTGTCAAACGTTGTTTCTCGTTGTATATCCTTTAATTCTAGAGTTAAATTGATAAATAACGTGTACGAATTTGTTTAACGCATTTGTTTTGGTTACTCGACGTCTCCGTTCTCGTGTAGCCTACATATTGCGTTTTTTTTTTAATTTGCTTACCGGGCTAAAGGTTAGCATGTTTATTAAAATACGTAAGTCGTTTTGTTCAACAAATTTAAGTAGATAACTCATCAGTTGTTTGCATCAGAGCGACAATTTTTGAGATAGTTATTAAAACTGTTTAAAGGTTGTCAAACGTTGTTTCTCGTTGTATATCCTTTAATTCTAGAGTTAAATTGATAAATAACGTGTACGAATTTGTTTAACGCATTTGTTTTGGTTACTCGACGTCTCCGTTCTCGTGTAGCCTACATATTGCGTTTTTTTTTTAATTTGCTTACCGGGCTAAAGGTTAGCATGTTTAAAATACGTAAGTCGTTTTGTTCAACAAATTTAAGTAGATAACTCAGCAGTTGTTTGCATCAGAGCGACAATTTTTGAGATAGTTATTAAAACTGTTTAAAGGTTGTCAAACGTTGTTTCTCGTTGTATATCCTTTAATTCTAGAGTTAAATTGATAAATAACGTGTACGAATTTGTTTAACGCATTTGTTTTGGTTACTCGACGTCTCCGTTCTCGTGTAGCCTACATATTGCGTTTTTTTTTTAATTTGCTTACCGGGCTAAAGGTTAGCATGTTTAAAATACGTAAGTCGTTTTGTTCAACAAATTTAAGTAGATAACTCATCAGTTGTTTGCATCAGAGCGACAATTTTTGAGATAGTTATTAAAACTGTTTAAAGGTTGTCAAACGTTGTTTCTCGTTGTATATCCTTTAATTCTAGAGTTAAATTGATAAATAACGTGTACGAATTTGTTTAACGCATTTGTTTTGGTTACTCGACGTCTCTGTTCTCGTGTAGCCTACATATTGCGTTTTTTTTTAATTTGCTTACCGGGCTAAAGGTTAGCATGTTTAAAATACGTAAGTCGTTTTGTTCAACAAATTTAAGTAGATAACTCATCAGTTGTTTGCATCAGAGCGACAATTTTTGAGATAGTTATTAAAACTGTTTAAAGGTTGTCAAACGTTGTTTCTCGTTGTATATCCTTTAATTCTAGAGTTAAATTGATAAATAACGTGTACGAATTTGTTTAACGCATTTGTGATGGTTACTCGACGTCTCCGTTCTCGTGTAGCCTACATATTGCGTTTTTTTTTAATTTGCTTACTGGGCTAAAGGTTAGCATGCTTAAAATACGTAAGTCGTTTTGTTCAACAAATTTAAGTAGATAACTCATCAGTTGTTTGCATCAGAGCGACAATTTTTGAGATAATTATTAAAACTGTTTAAAGGTTGTCAAACGTTGTTTCTCGTTGTATATCCTTTAATTCTAGAGTTAAATTGATAAATAACGTGTACGAATTTGTTTAACGCATTTGTTTTGGTTACTCGACGTCTCCGTTCTCGTGTAGCCTACATATTGCGTTTTTTTTTTAATTTGCTTACCGGGCTAAAGGTTAGCATGTTTAAAATACGTAAGTCGTTTTGTTCAACAAATTTAAGTAGATAACTCATCAGTTGTTTGCATCAGAGCGACAATTTTTGAGATAGTTATTAAAACTGTTTAAAAGTTGTCAAACGTTGTTTCTCGTTGTATATCCTTTAATTCTAGAGTTAAATTGATACATAACGTGTACGAATTTGTTTAACGCATTTGTTTTGGTTACTCGACGTCTCCGTTCTCGTGTAGCCTACATATTGCGTTTTTTTTTAATTTGCTTACCGGGCTAAAGGTTAGTATGCTTAAAATACGTAAGTCGTTTTGTTCAACAAATTTGAGTAGATAACTCAGCAGTTGTTTGCATCAGAGCGACAATTTTTGGGATAGTTATTAAAACTGTTTAAAGGTTGTCAAACGTTGTTTCTCGTTGTATATCCCTTAATTCTAGAGTTAAATTGATAAATAACGTGTACGAATTTGTTTAACGCATTTGTTTTGGTTACTCGACGTCTCCGTTCTCGTGTAGCCTACATATTGCGTTTTTTTTTTAATTTGCTTACCGGGCTAAAGGTTAGCATGTTTAAAATACGTAAGTCGTTTTGTTCAACAAATTTAAGTAGATAACTCATCAGTTGTTTGCATCAGAGCGACAATTTTTGAGATAGTTATTAAAACTGTTTAAAGGTTGTCAAACGTTGTTTCTCGTTGTATATCCTTTAATTCTAGAGTTAAATTGATAAATAACGTGTACGAATTTGTTTAACGCATTTGTGATGGTTACTCGACGTCTCCGTTGTCGTGTAGCCTACATATTGCGTTTTTTTTAATTTGCTTACCGGGCTAAAGGTTAGCATGCTTAAAATACGTAAGTCGTTTTGTTCAACAAATTTAAGTAGATAACTCATCAGTTGTTTGCATCAGAGCGACAATTTTTGAGATAGTTATTAAAACTGTTTAAAGGTTGTCAAACGTTGTTTCTCGTTGTATATCCTTTAATTCTAGAGTTAAATTGATAAATAACGTGTACGAATTTGTTTAACGCATTTGTTTTGGTTACTCGACGTCTCCGTTCTCGTGTAGCCTACATATTGCGTTTTTTTTTTTTAATTTGCTTACCGGGCTAAAGGTTAGCATGTTTAAAATACGTAAGTCGTTTTGTTCAACAAATTTAAGTAGATAACTCATCAGTTGTTTGCATCAGAGCGAACATTTTTGAGATAGTTATTAAAACTGTTTAAAGGTTGTCAAACGTTGTTTCTCGTTGTATATCCTTTAATTCTAGAGTTAAATTGATACATAACGTGTACGAATTTGTTTAACGCATTTGTTTTGGTTACTCGACGTCTCCGTTCTCGTGTAGCCTACATATTGCGTTTTTTTTTTAATTTGCTTACCGGGCTAAAGGTTAGTATGCTTAAAATACGTAAGTCGTTTTGTTCAACAAATTTGAGTAGATAACTCAGCAGTTGTTTGCATCAGAGCGACAATTTTTGAGATAGTTATTAAAACTGTTTAAAGGTTGTCAAACGTTGTTTCTCGTTGTATATCCTTTAATTCTAGAGTTAAATTGATAAATAACGTGTACGAATTTGTTTAACGCATTTGTTTTGGTTACTCGACGTCTCCGTTCTCGTGTAGCCTACATATTGCGTTTTTTTTTTTTAATTTGCTTACCGGGCTAAAGGTTAGCATGTTTAAAATACGTAAGTCGTTTTGTTCAACAAATTTAAGTGATAACTCAGCAGTTGTTTGCATCAGAGCGACAATTTTTGAGATAGTTATTAAAACTGTTTAAAGGTTGTCAAACATTGTTTCTCGTTGTATATCCTTTAATTCTAGAGTTAAATTGATAAATAACGTGTAAGAATTTGTTTAACGCATTTGTTTTGGTTACTCGACGTCTCCGTTCTCGTGTAGCCTACATATTGCGTTTTTTTTTTAATTTGCTTACCGGGCTAAAGGTTAGCATGTTTAAAATACGTAAGTAGTTTTGTTCAACAAATTTAAGTGGATAACTCATCAGTTGTTTTCATCAGAGCGACAATTTTTGAGATAGTTATTAGAACTGTTTAAAGGTTGTCAAACGTTGTTTCTCGTTGTATATCCTTTAATTCTAGAGTTAAATTGATAAATAACGTGTACGAATTTGTTTAACGCATTTGTTTTGGTTACTCGACGTCTCCGTTCTCGTGTAGCCTACATATTGCGTTTTTTTTTAATTTGCTTACCGGGCTAAAGGTTAGCATGTTTAAAATACGTAAGTCGTTTTGTTCAACAAATTTAAGTAGATAACTCATCAGTTGTTTGCATCAGAGCGACAATTTTTGAGATAGTTATTAAAACTGTTTAAAGGTTGTCAAACGTTTTTTCTCGTTGTATATCCTTTAATTCTAGAGTTAAATTGATACATAACGTGTACGAATTTGTTTAACGCATTTGTTTTGGTTACTCGACGTCTCCGTTCTCGTGTAGCCTACATATTGCGTTTTTTTTTAATTTGCTTACCGGGCTAAAGGTTAGTATGCTTAAAATACGTAAGTCGTTTTGTTCAACAAATTTGAGTAGATAACTCAGCAGTTGTTTGCATCAGAGCGACAATTTTTGAGATAGTTATTAAAACTGTTTAAAGGTTGTCAAACGTTGTTTCTCGTTGTATATCCTTTAATTCTAGAGTTAAATTGATAAATAACGTGTACGAATTTGTTTAACGCATTTGTTTTGGTTACTCGACGTCTCCGTTCTCGTGTAGCCTACATATTGCGTTTTTTTTTAATTTGCTTACCGGGCTAAAGGTTAGCATGTTTAAAATACGTAAGTCGTTTTGTTCAACAAATTTAAGTAGATAACTCATCAGTTGTTTGCATCAGAGCGACAATTTTTGAGATAGTTATTAAAACTGTTTAAAGGTTGTCAAACGTTGTTTCTCGTTGTATATCCTTTAATTCTAGAGTTAAATTGATAAATAACGTGTACGAATTTGTTTAACGCATTTGTGATGGTTACTCGACGTCTCCGTTCTCGTGTAGCCTACATATTACGTTTTTTTTTAATTTGCTTACTGGGCTAAAGGTTAGCATGCTTAAAATACGTAAGTCGTTTTGTTCAACAAATTTAAGTAGATAACTCATCAGTTGTTTGCATCAGAGCGACAATTTTTGAGATAGTTATTAAAACTGTTTAAAGGTTGTCAAACGTTGTTTCTCGTTGTATATCCTTTAATTCTAGAGTTAAATTGATAAATAACGTGTACGAATTTGTTTAACGCATTTGTTTTGGTTACTCGACGTCTCCGTTCTCGTGTAGCCTACATATTGCGTTTTTTTTTAATTTGCTTACCGGGCTAAAGGTTAGCATGTTTAAAATACGTAAGTCGTTTTGTTCAACAAATTTAAGTAGATAACTCATCAGTTGTTTGCATCAGAGCGACAATTTTTGAGATAGTTATTAAAACTGTTTAAAGGTTGTCAAACGTTGTTTCTCGTTGTATATCCTTTAATTCTAGAGTTAAATTGATACATAACGTGTACGAATTTGTTTAACGCATTTGTTTTGGTTACTCGACGTCTCCGTTCTCGCGTAGCCTACATATTGCGTTTTTTTTTAATTTGCTTACCGGGCTAAAGGTTAGTATGCTTAAAATACGTAAGTCGTTTTGTTCAACAAATTTGAGTAGATAACTCAGCAGTTGTTTGCATCAGAGCGACAATTTTTGAGATAGTTATTAAAACTGTTTAAAGGTTGTCAAACGTTGTTTCTCGTTGTATATCCTTTAATTCTAGAGTTAAATTGATAAATAACGTGTACGAATTTGTTTAACGCATTTGTTTTGGTTACTCGACGTCTCCGTTCTCGTGTAGCCTACATATTGCGTTTTTTTTTTTTAATTTGCTTACCGGGCTAAAGGTTAGCATGTTTAAAATACGTAAGTCGTTTTGTTCAACAAATTTAAGTAGATAACTCAGCAGTTGTTTGCATCAGAGCGACAATTTTTGAGATAGTTATTAAAACTGTTTAAAGGTTGTCAAACATTGTTTCTCGTTGTATATCCTTTAATTCTAGAGTTAAATTGATAAATAACGTGTACGAATTTGTTTTGGTTACTCGACGTCTCCGTTCTCGTGTTGCCTACATATTGCGTTTTTTTTTTAATTTGCTTACCGGGCTAAAGGTTAGCATGTTTAAAATACGTAAGTAGTTTTGTTCAACAAATTTAAGTAGATAACTCATCAGTTGTTTGCATCAGAGCGACCATTTTTGAGATAGTTATTAAAACTGTTTAAAGGTTGTCAAACGTTGTTTCTCGTTGTATATCCTTTAATTCTAGAGTTAAATTGATAAATAACGTGTACGAATTTGTTTAACGCATTTGTTTTGGTTACTCGACGTCTCTGTTCCCGTGTAGCCTACATATTGCGTTTTTTTTTTAAATTTGCTTACCGGGCTAAAGGTTAGCATGTTTAAAATACGTAAGTCGTTTCGTTCAACAAATTTAAGTAGATAACTCATCAGTTGTTTGCATCAGAGCGACAATTTTTGAGATAGTTATTAAAACTGTTTAAAGGTTGTCAAACGTTGTTTCTCGTTGTATATCCTTTAATTCTAGAGTTAAATTGATAAATAACGTGTACGAATTTGTTTAACGCATTTGTGATGGTTACTCGACGTCTCCGTTCTCGTGTAGCCTACATATTGGGTTTTTTTTTTAATTTGCTTACCGGGCTAAAGGTTAGCATGCTTAAAATACGTAAGTCGTTTTGTTCAACAAATTTAAGTAGATAACTCATCAGTTGTTTGCATCAGAGCGACAATTTTTGAGATAGTTATTAAAACTGTTTAAAGGTTGTCAAACGTTGTTTCTCGTTGTATATCCTTTAATTCTAGAGTTAAATTGATAAATAACGTGTACGAATTTGTTTAACGCATTTGTTTTGGTTACTCGACGTCTCCGTTCTCGTGTAGCCTACATATTGCGTTTTTTTTTTAATTTGCTTACCGGGCTAAAGGTTAGCATGTTTAAAATACGTAAGTCGTTTTGTTCAACAAATTTAAGTAGATAACTCATCAATTGTTTGCATCAGAGCGACAATTTTTGAGATAGTTATTAAAACTGTTTAAAGGTTGTCAAACGTTGTTTCTCGTTGTATATCCTTTAATTCTAGAGTTAAATTGATAAATAACGTGTACGAATTTGTTTAACGCATTTGTTTTGGTTACTCGACGTCTCCGTTCTCGTGTAGCCTACATATTGCGTTTTTTTTTTAATTTGCTTACCGGGCTAAAGGTTAGCATGCTTAAAATACGTAAGTCGTTTTGTTCAACAAATTTGAGTAGATAACTCAGCAGTTGTTTGCATCAGAGCGACAATTTTTGAGATAGTTATTAAAACTATTTAAAGGTTGTCAAACGTTGTTTCTCGTTGTATATCCTTTAATTCTAGAGTTAAATTGATAAATAACGTGTACGAATTTGTTTAACGCATTTGTTTTGGTTACTCGACGTCTCCGTTCTCGTGTAGCCTACATATTGCGTTTTTTTTTTAATTTACTTACCGGGCTAAAGGTTAGCATGTTTAAAATACGTAAGTCGTTTTGTTCAACAAATTTAAGTAGATAACTCATCAGTTGTTTGCATCAGAGCGACAATTTTTGATATAGTTATTAAAACTGTTTAAAGGTTGTCAAACGTTTTTTCTCGTTGTATATCCTTTAATTCTAGAGTTAAATTGATAAATAACGTGTACGAATTTGTTTAACGCATTTGTTTTGGTTACTCGACGTCTCTGTTCTCGTGTAGCCTACATATTGCGTTTTTTTTTTAATTTGCTTACCGGGCTAAAGGTTAGCATGTTTAAAATACGTAAGTCGTTTTGTTCAAAAAATTTAAGTAGATAACTCATCAGTTGTTTGCATCAGAGCGACAATTTTTGAGATAGTTATTAAAACTGTTTAAAGGTTGTCAAACGTTGTTTCTCGTTTTAATTCTAGAGTTAAATTGATAAATAACGTGTACGAATTTGTTTAACGCATTTGTGATGGTTACTCGACGTCTCCGTTCTCATGTAGCCTACATATTGCGTTTTTTTTTTTAATTTGCTTACCGGGCTAAAGGTTAGCATGCTTAAAATACTTAAGTCGTTTTGTTCAACAAATTTAAGTAGATAACTCATCAGTTGTTTGCATCAGAGCGACAATTTTTGAGATAGTTATTAAAACTGTTTAAAGGTTGTCAAACGTTGTTTCTCGTTGTATATCCTTTAATTCTAGAGTTAAATTGATAAATAACGTGTACGAATTTGTTTAACGCATTTGTTTTGGTTACTCGACGTCTCCGTTCTCGTGTAGCCTACATATTGCGTTTTTTTTTAATTTGCTTACCGGGCTAAAGGTTAGCATGTTTAAAATACGTAAGTCGTTTTGTTCAACAAATTTAAGTAGATAACTCATCAGTTGTTTGCATCAGAGCGACAATTTTTGAGATAGTTATTAAAACTGTTTAAAGGTTGTCAAACGTTATTTCTCGTTGTATATCCTTTAATTCTAGAGTTAAATTGATAAATAACGTGTACGAATTTGTTTAACGCATTTGTTTTGGTTACTCGACGTCTCCGTTCTCGTGTAGCCTACATATTGCGTTTTTTTTTTTAATTTGCTTACCGAGCTAAAGGTTAGCATGCTTAAAATACGTAAGTCGTTTTGTTCAACAAATTTGAGTAGATAACTCAGCAGTTTTTTGCATCAGAGCGACAATTTTTGAGATAGTTATTAAAACTGTTTAAAGGTTGTCAAACGTTGTTTCTCGTTGTATATCCTTTAATTCTAGAGTTAAATTGATAAGTTACGTGTACGAATTTGTTTAACGCATTTGTTTTGGTTACTCGACGTCTCCGTTCTCGTGTAGCCTACATATTGCGTTTTTTTTTAATTTGCTTACCGGGCTAAAGGTTAGCATGTTTAAAATACGTAAGTCGTTTTGTTCAACAAATTTTAGTAGATAACTCAGCAGTTGTTTGCATCAGAGTGACAATTTTTGAGATAGTTATTAAAACTGTTTAAAGGTTGTCAAACATTGTTTCTCGTTGTATATCCTTTAATTCTAGAGTTAAATTGATAAATAACGTGTACGAATTTGTTTAACGCATTTGTTTTGGTTACTCGACGTCTCCGTTCTCGTGTAGCCTACATATTTCGTTTTTTTTTTTAATTTTCTTACCGGGCTAAAGGTTAGCATGCTTAAAATACGTAAGTCGTTTTGTTCAACAAATTTGAGTAGATAACTCAGCAGTTGTTTGCATCAGAGCGACAATTTTTGAGATAGTTATTAAAACTGTTTAAAGGTTGTCAAACGTTGTTTCTCGTTGTATATCCTTTAATTCTAGAGTTAAATTGATAAATAACGTGTACGAATTTGTTTAACGCATTTGTTTTGGTTCCTCGACGTCTCCGTTCTCGTGTAGCTACATATTGCGTTTTTTTTTTAATTTGCTTACCGGGCTAAAGGTTAGCATGTTTAAAATACGTAAGTCGTTTTGTTCAAAAAATTTATGTAGATAACTCATCAGTTGTTTGCATCAGAGCGACAATTTTTGAGATAGTTATTAAAACTGTTTAAAGGTTGTCAAACGTTGTTTCTCGTTGTATATCCTTTAATTCTAGAGTTAAATTGATAAATTACGTGTACGAATTTGTTTAACGCATTTGTTTTGGTTACTCGACGTCTCCGTTCTCGTGTAGCCTACATATTGCGTTTTTTTTTTTAATTTGCTTACCGGGCTAAAGGTTAGCATGTTTAAAATACGTAAGTCGTTTTGTTCAACAAATTTTAGTAGATAACTCAGCAGTTGTTTGCATCAGAGTGACAATTTTTGAGATAGTTATTAAAACTGTTTAAAGGTTGTCAAACATTGTTTCTCGTTGTATATCCTTTAATTCTAGAGTTAAATTGATAAATAACGTGTACGAATTTGTTTAACGCATTTGTTTTGGTTACTCGACGTCTCCGTTCTCGTGTAGCCTACATATTTCGTTTTTTTTTTTAATTTTCTTACCGGGCTAAAGGTTAGCATGCTTAAAATACGTAAGTCGTTTTGTTCAACAAATTTGAGTAGATAACTCAGCAGTTGTTTGCATCAGAGCGACAATTTTTGAGATAGTTATTAAAACTGTTTAAAGGTTGTCAAACGTTGTTTCTCGTTGTATATCCTTTAATTCTAGAGTTAAATTGATAAATAACGTGTACGAATTTGTTTAACGCATTTGTTTTGGTTACTCGACGTCTCCGTTCTCGTGTAGCTACATATTGCGTTTTTTTTTAATTTGCTTACCGGGCTAAAGGTTAGCATGTTTAAAATACGTAAGTCGTTTTGTTCAACAAATTTAAGTAGATAACTCATCAGTTGTTTGCATCAGAGCGACAATTTTTGAGATAGTTATTAAAACTGTTTAAAGGTTGTCAAACGTTGTTTCTCGTTGTATATCCTTTAATTCTAGAGTTAAATTGATAAATAACGTGTACGAATTTGTTTAACGCATTTGTTTTGGTTACTCGACGTCTCTGTTCTCGTGTAGCCTACATATTGCGTTTTTTTTTTTAATTTGCTTACCGGGCTAAAGGTTAGCATGTTTAAAATACGTAAGTCGTTTTGTTCAACAAATTTAAATAGATAACTCATCAGTTGTTTGCATCAGAGCGACAATTTTTGAGATAGTTATTAAAACTGTTTAAAGGTTTTCAAACGTTGTTTCTCGTTGTATATCCTTTAATTCTAGAGTTAAATTGATAAATAACGTGTACGAATTTGTTTAACGCATTTGTGATGGTTACTCGACGTCTCCGTTCTCGTGTAGCCTACATATTGGGTTTTTTTTTTAATTTGCTTACCGGGCTAAAGGTTAGCATGCTTAAAATACGTAAGTCGTTTTGTTCAACAAATTTAAGTAGATAACTCATCAGTTGTTTGCATCAGAGCGACAATTTTTGAGATAGTTATTAAAACTGTTTAAAGGTTGTCAAACGTTGTTTCTCGTTGTATATCCTTTAATTCTAGAGTTAAATTGATAAATAACGTGTACGAATTTGTTTAACGCATTTGTTTTGGTTACTCGACGTCTCCGTTCTCGTGTAGCCTACATATTGCGTTTTTTTTTTAAATTTGCTTACCGGGCTAAAGGTTAGCATGCTTAAAATACGTAAGTCGTTTTGTTCAACAAATTTGAGTAGATAACTCAGCAGTTGTTTGCATCAGAGCGACAATTTTTGAGATAGTTATTAAAACTGTTTAAAGGTTGTCAAACGTTGTTTCTCGTTGTATATCCTTTAATTCTAGAGTTAAATTGATAAATAACGTGTACGAATTTGTTTAACGCATTTGTTTTGGTTACTCGACGTCTCCGTTCTCGTGTAGCCTACATATTGCGTTTTTTTTTTAATTTACTTACCGGGCTAAAGGTTAGCATGTTTAAAATACGTAAGTCGTTTTGTTCAACAAATTTAAGTAGATAACTCATCAATTGTTTGCATCAGAGCGACAATTTTTGAGATAGTTATTAAAACTGTTTAAAGGTTGTCAAACGTTGTTTCTCGTTGTATATCCTTTAATTCTAGAGTTAAATTGATAAATAACGTGTACGAATTTGTTTAACGCATTTGTTTTGGTTACTCGACGTCTCCGTTCTCGTGTAGCCTACATATTGCGTTTTTTTTTTAATTTGCTTACCGGGCTAAAGGTTAGCATGCTTAAAATACGTAAGTCGTTTTGTTCAACAAATTTGAGTAGATAACTCAGCAGTTGTTTGCATCAGAGCGACAATTTTTGAGATAGTTATTAAAACTATTTAAAGGTTGTCAAACGTTGTTTCTCGTTGTATATCCTTTAATTCTAGAGTTAAATTGATAAATAACGTGTACGAATTTGTTTAACGCATTTGTTTTGGTTACTCGACGTCTCCGTTCTCGTGTAGCCTACATATTGCGTTTTTTTTTTAATTTACTTACCGGGCTAAAGGTTAGCATGTTTAAAATACGTAAGTCGTTTTGTTCAACAAATTTAAGTAGATAACTCATCAGTTGTTTGCATCAGAGCGACAATTTTTGATATAGTTATTAAAACTGTTTAAAGGTTGTCAAACGTTTTTTCTCGTTGTATATCCTTTAATTCTAGAGTTAAATTGATAAATAACGTGTACGAATTTGTTTAACGCATTTGTTTTGGTTACTCGACGTCTCTGTTCTCGTGTAGCCTACATATTGCGTTTTTTTTTTAATTTGCTTACCGGGCTAAAGGTTAGCATGTTTAAAATACGTAAGTCGTTTTGTTCAAAAAATTTAAGTAGATAACTCATCAGTTGTTTGCATCAGAGCGACAATTTTTGAGATAGTTATTAAAACTGTTTAAAGGTTGTCAAACGTTGTTTCTCGTTTTAATTCTAGAGTTAAATTGATAAATAACGTGTACGAATTTGTTTAACGCATTTGTGATGGTTACTCGACGTCTCCGTTCTCATGTAGCCTACATATTGCGTTTTTTTTTTTAATTTGCTTACCGGGCTAAAGGTTAGCATGCTTAAAATACTTAAGTCGTTTTGTTCAACAAATTTAAGTAGATAACTCATCAGTTGTTTGCATCAGAGCGACAATTTTTGAGATAGTTATTAAAACTGTTTAAAGGTTGTCAAACGTTGTTTCTCGTTGTATATCCTTTAATTCTAGAGTTAAATTGATAAATAACGTGTACGAATTTGTTTAACGCATTTGTTTTGGTTACTCGACGTCTCCGTTCTCGTGTAGCCTACATATTGCGTTTTTTTTTAATTTGCTTACCGGGCTAAAGGTTAGCATGTTTAAAATACGTAAGTCGTTTTGTTCAACAAATTTAAGTAGATAACTCATCAGTTGTTTGCATCAGAGCGACAATTTTTGAGATAGTTATTAAAACTGTTTAAAGGTTGTCAAACGTTATTTCTCGTTGTATATCCTTTAATTCTAGAGTTAAATTGATAAATAACGTGTACGAATTTGTTTAACGCATTTGTTTTGGTTACTCGACGTCTCCGTTCTCGTGTAGCCTACATATTGCGTTTTTTTTTTTAATTTGCATACCGAGCTAAAGGTTAGCATGCTTAAAATACGTAAGTCGTTTTGTTCAACAAATTTGAGTAGATAACTCAGCAGTTTTTTGCATCAGAGCGACAATTTTTGAGATAGTTATTAAAACTGTTTAAAGGTTGTCAAACGTTGTTTCTCGTTGTATATCCTTTAATTCTAGAGTTAAATTGATAAATTACGTGTACGAATTTGTTTAACGCATTTGTTTTGGTTACTCGACGTCTCCGTTCTCGTGTAGCCTACATATTGCGTTTTTTTTTTAATTTGCTTACCGGGCTAAAGGTTAGCATGTTTAAAATACGTAAGTCGTTTTGTTCAACAAATTTTAGTAGATAACTCAGCAGTTGTTTGCATCAGAGTGACAATTTTTGAGATAGTTATTAAAACTGTTTAAAGGTTGTCAAACATTGTTTCTCGTTGTATATCCTTTAATTCTAGAGTTAAATTGATAAATAACGTGTACGAATTTGTTTAACGCATTTGTTTTGGTTTACTCGACGTCTCCGTTCTCGTGTAGCCTACATATTTCGTTTTTTTTTTTTAATTTTCTTACCGGGCTAAAGGTTAGCATGCTTAAAATACGTAAGTCGTTTTGTTCAACAAATTTGAGTAGATAACTCAGCAGTTGTTTGCATCAGAGCGACAATTTTTGAGATAGTTATATAAAACTGTTTAAAGGTTGTCAAACGTTGTTTCTCGTTGTATATCCTTTAATTCTAGAGTTAAATTGATAAATAACGTGTACGAATTTGTTTAACGCATTTGTTTTGGTTACTCGACGTCTCCGTTCGCGTGTAGCTACATATTGCGTTTTTTTTTTAATTTGCTTACCGGGGCTAAAGGTTAGCATGTTTAAAATACGTAAGTCGTTTTGTTCAAAAAATTTATGTAGATAACTCATCAGTTGTTTGCATCAGAGCGACAATTTTTGAGATAGTTATTAAAACTGTTTAAAGGTTGTCAAACGTTGTTTCTCGTTGGTATATCCTTTAATTCTAGAGTTAAATTGATAAATTACGTGTACGAATTTGTTTAACGCAATTTGTTTTGGTTACTCGACGTCTCCGTTCTCGTGTAGCCTACATATTGCGTTTTTTTTTTTAATTTGCTTACCGGGCTAAAGGTTAGCATGTTTAAAATACGTAAGTCGTTTTGTTCAACAAATTTTAGTAGATAACTCAGCAGTTGTTTGCATCAGAGTGACAATTTTTGAGATAGTTATTAAAACTGTTTAAAGGTTGTCAAACATTGTTTCTCGTTGTATATCCTTTAATTCTAGAGTTAAATTGATAAATAACGTGTACGAATTTGTTTAACGCATTTGTTTTGGTTACTCGACGTCTCCGTTCTCGTGTAGCCTACATATTTCGTTTTTTTTTTTTTTAATTTTCTTACCGGGCTAAAGGTTAGCATGCTTAAAATACGTAAGTCGTTTTGTTCAACAAATTTGAGTAGATAACTCAGCAGTTGTTTGCATCAGAGCGACAATTTTTGAGATAGTTATTAAAACTGTTTAAAGGTTGTCAAACGTTGTTTCTCGTTTGTATATCCTTTAATTCTAGAGTTAAATTGATAAATAACGTGTACGAATTTGTTTAACGCATTTTGTTTTGGTTACTCGACGTCCTCCGTTCTCGTGTAGCTACATATTGCGTTTTTTTTTAATTTGCTTACCGGGCTAAAGGTTAGCATGTTTAAAAATACGTAAGTCGTTTTGTTCAACAAATTTAAGTAGATAACTCATCAGTTGTTTGCATCAGAGCGACAATTTTTGAGATAGTTATTAAAACTGTTTAAAGGTTGTCAAACGTTGTTTTCTCGTTGTATATCCTTTAATTCTAGAGTTAAAATTGATAAATAACGTGTACGAATTTGTTTAACGCATTTGTTTTGGTTACTCGACGTCTCTGTTCTCGTGTAGCCTACATATTGCGTTTTTTTTTTAATTTGCTTACCGGGCTAAAGGTTAGCATGTTTAAAAATACGTAAGTCGTTTTGTTCAACAAATTTAAGTAGATAACTCATCAGTTGTTTGCATCAGAGCGACAATTTTTGAGATAGTTATTAAAACTGTTTAAAGGTTTTCAAACGTTGTTTCTCGTTGTATATCCTTTAATTCTAGAGCTAAATTGATAAATAACGTGTACGAATTTGTTTAACGCATTTGTGATGGTTACTCGACGTCTCCGTTCTCGTGTAGCCTACATATTGGGGTTTTTTTTTTAATTTGCTTACCGGGCTAAAGGTTAGCATGCTTAAAATACGTAAGTCGTTTTGTTCAACAAAATTTAAGTAGATAACTCATCAGTTGTTTGCATCAGAGCGACAATTTTTGAGATAGTTATTAAAACTGTTTAAAGGTTGTCAAACGTTGTTTCTCGTTGTATATCCTTTAATTCTAGAGTTAAATTGATAAATAACGTGTACGAATTTGTTTAACGCATTTGTTTTGGTTACTCGACGTCTCCGTTCTCGTGTAGCCTACATATTGCGTTTTTTTTTTTAAATTTGCTTACCGGGCTAAAGGTTAGCATGCTTAAAATACGTAAGTCGTTTTGTTCAACAAATTTGAGTAGATAACTCAGCAGTTGGTTTGCATCAGAGCGACAATTTTTGAGATAGTTATTAAAACTGTTTAAAGGTTGTCAAACGTTGTTTCTCGTTGTATATCTTTAATTTTAGAGTTAAATTGATAAATAACGTGTACGAATTTGTTTAACGCATTTGTTTTGGTTACTCGACGTCTCCGTTCTCGTGTAGCTACATATTGCGTTTTTTTTTATTTGCTTACCGGGCTAAAGGTTAGCATATTTAAAATACGTAAGTCGTTTTGTTCAACAAATTTGAGTAGATGACTCAAGCAGTTGTTTGCATCAGAGCGACAATTTTTGAGATAGTTATTTAAAACTGTTTAAAGGTTTTTCAAACGTTGTTTCTCGTTGTATATCCTTTAATTCTAGAGTTAAATTGATAAATAACGTGTACGAATTTGTTTAACGCATTTGTTTTGGTTACTCGACGTCCTCCGTTCTCGTGTAGCCTACATATTCGTTTTTTTTTTAATTTCTTACCGGGCCTAAAGGTTAGCATGCTTAAAATACGTAAGTCGTTTTGTTCAACAAATTTGAGTAGATAACTCAGCAGTTGTTTGCATCAGAGCGACAATTTTTGAGATAGTTATTAAAACTGTTTTAAAGGTTGTCAAACGTTGTTTCTCGTTGTATATCCTTTAATTCTAGAGTTAAATTGATAAATAACGTGTACGAATTTGTTTTTAACGCATTTGTTTTGGTTACTCGACGTCTCCGTTCTCGTGTAGCTATCATATTGCGTTTTTTTTTAATTTGCTTACCGGGCTAAAGGTTAGCATGTTTAAAATACGTAAGTCGTTTTGTTCAACAAATTTGAGTAGATAACTCAGCAGTTTTTTGCATCAGAGCGACAATTTTTGAGATAGTTATTAAAACTGTTTAAAGGTTTGTCAAACGTTGTTTCTCGTTGTATATCCTTTAATTCTAGAGTTAAATTGATAAATACGTGTACGAATTTGTTTAACGCATTTGTTTTGGTTACTCAACGTCTCCGTTCTCGTGTAGCCTACATATTTCGTTTTTTTTTTTAATTTTCTTACCGGGCTAAAGGTATAGATGCTTGTAAAATACGTAAGTCGTTTTGTTCAACAAATTTGAGTAGATAACTCAGCAGTTGTTTGCATCAGAGCGACAATTTTTGAGATAGTTATTAAAACTGTTTAAAGGTTGTCAAACGTTTGTTTCTCGTTGTATATCCTTTAATTCTAGAGTTAAATTGATAAATAACGTGTACGAATTTGTTTAACGCATTTGTTTTGGTTACTCGACGTCTCCGTTCTCGTGTAGCTACATATTGCGTTTTTTTTTTTTAATTTGCTTACCGGGCTAAAGGTTAGCATGTTTAAAATACGTAAAGTCGTTTTGTTCAAAAAATTTAAGTAGATAACTCATCAGTTGTTTGCATCAGAGCGACAATTTTTGAGATAGTTATTAAAACTGTTTAAAGGTTGTCAAACGTTGTTTCTCGTTGTATATCCTTTAATTCTAGAATTAAATTGATAAATTACGTGTACGAATTTGTTTAACGCATTTGTTTTGGTACTCGACGTCTCCGTTCTCGTGTAGCCTACATATTGCGTTTTTTTTTTTAATTTGCTTACCGGGCTAAAGGTTAGCATGTTTAAAATACGTAAGTCGTTTTTGTTCAACAAATTTTAGTAGATAACTCAGCAGTTGTTTGCATCAGAGTGACAATTTTTGAGATAGTTATTAAAACTGTTTAAAGGTTGTCAAACATTGTTTCTCGTTGTATATCCTTTAATTCTAGAGTTAAATTGATAAATAACGTGTACGAATTTGTTTAACGCATTGTTTTGGTTACTCGACGTCTCCGTTCTCGTGTAGCCTACATATTTCGTTTTTTTTTTTTAGATTTTCTTACCGGGCTAAAGGTTTGCATGCTTAAAAATACGTAAGTCGTATTGTTCAACAAATTTGAGTAGATAACTCAGCAGTTGTTTGCATCAGAGCGACAATTTTTGAGATAGTTATTAAAACTGTTTTAAAGGTTGTCAAACGTTGTTTCTCGTTGTATATCCTTTAATTCTAGAGTTAAATTGAATAAATAACGTGTACGAATTTGTTTAACGCATTTGTTTTGGTTACTCGACGTCTCCGTTCTCGTGTAGCTACATATTGCGTTTTTTTTTTAATTTGCTTACCGGGCTAAAGGTTAGCATGTTTAAAATACGTAAGTCGTATTGTTCAACAATTTAAGTAGATAACTCATCAGTTGTTTGCATCAGAGCGACAATTTTTGAGATAGTTATTAAAACTGTTTAAAGGTTGTCAAACGTTGTTTCTCGTTGTATATCCTTTAATTCTAGAGTTAAATTGATAAACGTGTAGAGTTAAATTGATAAATAACGTGTACGAATTTGTGTAGCCTACATATTGCGTTTTTTTTTTAATTTGCTTACCGGGCTAAAGGTTAGCATGTTTAAAATACGTAAGTCGTTTTGTTCAACAAATTTAAGTAGATAACTCATCAGTTGTTTGCATCAGAGCGACAATTTTTGAGATAGTTATTAAAACTGTTTAAAGGTTTTCAAACGTTGTTTCTCGTTGTATATCCTTTAATTCTAGAGTTAAATTGATAAATAACGTGTACGAATTTGTTTAACGCATTTGTGATGGTTACTCGACGTCTCCGTTCTCGTGTAGCCTACATATTGGGTTTTTTTTTTTAATTTGCTTACCGGGCTAAAGGTTAGCATGCTTAAAATACGTAAGTCGTTTTGTTCAACAAATTTAAGTAGATAACTCATCAGTTGTTTGCATCAGAGCGACAATTTTTGAGATAGTTATTAAAACTGTTTAAAGGTTGTCAAACGTTGTTTCTCGTTGTATATCCTTTAATTCTAGAGTTAAATTGATAAATAACGTGTACGAATTTGTTTAACGCATTTGTTTTGGTTACTCGACGTCTCCGTTCTCGTGTAGCCTACATATTGCGTTTTTTTTTTTAAATTTGCTTACCGGGCTAAAGGTTAGCATGCTTAAAATACGTAAGTCGTTTTGTTCAACAAATTTGAGTAGATAACTCAGCAGTTGTTTGCATCAGAGCGACAATTTTTGAGATAGTTATTAAAACTGTTTAAAGGTTGTCAAACGTTGTTTCTCGTTGTATATCCTTTAATTTTAGAGTTAAATTGATAAATAACGTGTACGAATTTGTTTAACGCATTTGTTTTGGTTACTCGACGTCTCCGTTCTCGTGTAGCTACATATTGCGTTTTTTTTTATTTGCTTACCGGGCTAAAGGTTAGCATATTTAAAATACGTAAGTCGTTTTGTTCAACAAATTTGAGTAGATAACTCAGCAGTTGTTTGCATCAGAGCGACAATTTTTTGAGATAGTTATTAAAACTGTTTAAAGGTTTTCAAACGTTGTTTCTCGTTGTATATCCTTTAATTCTAGAGTTAAATTGATAAATAACGTGTACGAATTTGTTTAACGCATTTGTTTTGGTTACTCGACGTCTCCGTTCTCGTGTAGCCTACATATTTCGTTTTTTTTTTTTAATTTTCTTACCGGGCTAAAGGTTAGCATGCTTAAAATACGTAAGTCGTTTTGTTCAACAAATTTGAGTAGATAACTCAGCAGTTGTTTGCATCAGAGCGACAATTTTTGAGATAGTTATTAAAACTGTTTAAAGGTTGTCAAACGTTGTTTCTCGTTGTATATCCTTTAATTCTAGAGTTAAATTGATAAATAACGTGTACGAATTTGTTTAACGCATTTGTTTTGGTTACTCGACGTCTCCGTTCTCGTGTAGCTACATATTGCGTTTTTTTTTAATTTGCTTACCGGGCTAAAGGTTAGCATGTTTAAAATACGTAAGTCGTTTTGTTCAACAAATTTAAGTAGATAACTCATCAGTTGTTTGCATCAGAGCGACAATTTTTGAGATAGTTATTAAAACTGTTTAAAGGTTGTCAAACGTTGTTTCTCGTTGTATATCCTTTAATTCTAGAGTTAAATTGATAAATAACGTGTACGAATTTGTTTAACGCATTTGTTTTGGTTACTCGACGTCTCTGTTCTCGTGTAGCCTACATATTGCGTTTTTTTTTTAATTTGCTTACCGGGCTAAAGGTTAGCATGTTTAAAATACGTAAGTCGTTTTGTTCAACAAATTTAAGTAGATAACTCATCAGTTGTTTGCATCAGAGCGACAATTTTTGAGATAGTTATTAAAACTGTTTAAAGGTTTTCAAACGTTGTTTCTCGTTGTATATCCTTTAATTCTAGAGTTAAATTGATAAATAACGTGTACGAATTTGTTTAACGCATTTGTGATGGTTACTCGACGTCTCCGTTCTCGTGTAGCCTACATATTGGGTTTTTTTTTTTAATTTGCTTACCGGGCTAAAGGTTAGCATGCTTAAAATACGTAAGTCGTTTTGTTCAACAAATTTAAGTAGATAACTCATCAGTTGTTTGCATCAGAGCGACAATTTTTGAGATAGTTATTAAAACTGTTTAAAGGTTGTCAAAACGTTGTTTCTCGTTGTATATCCTTTAATTCTAGAGTTAAATTGATAAATAACGTGTACGAATTTGTTTAACGCATTTGTTTTGGTTACTCGACGTCTCCGTTCTCGTGTAGCCTACATATTGCGTTTTTTTTTTAATTTGCTTACCGGGCTAAAGGTTGGCATGTTTTAAAATACGTAAGTCGTTTTGTTCAACAAATTTAAGTAGATAACTCATCAGTTGTTTGCATAAGAGCGACAATTTTTGAGATAGTTATTAAAACTGTTTAAAGGTTGTCAAACGTTGTTTCTCGTTGTATATCCTTTAATTCTAGAGTTAAATTGATAAATAACGTGTACGAATTTGTTTAACGCATTTGTTTTGGTTACTCGACGTCTCCGTTCTCGTGTAGCCTAAATATTGCGTTTTTTTTTTAATTTCCTTACCGGGCTAAAGGTTAGCATGCTTAAAATATGTAAGTCGTTTTGTTCAACAAATTTGAGTAGATAACTCAGCAGTTGTTTGCATCAGAGCGACAATTTTTGAGATAGT